>NC_133760.1:71411765-71711765 GCF_036562045.2 Rhinolophus sinicus
TCTGCATGAATACTTTTTATTGGAAGGTGGGAAAAATTAAATTCTGCCATGAAAGCTGTATTCTTATTATTTTAGCAAATTTAGGGAAATATATTCCAAATCTTATTTAAAGAGATGAGGATCTTATTTTAAATTGGTTCTCTAGAAAAACATGTAAAACTCAAAATATTGCTTTAGCCAAAAAGGCTTACAAAGTGCTGAATATCATCAGGAACCACTCTAGCCTACATTTGTGAAGCTCTGGAATTTTTTTAACCGGGGGATTGTATATATTCTCAAACAATGGTAAAGTAGGGAGAGTAAGATAAAGCACATTTCTGGTTCTCTCTTCCTTGCTTCAACTAGGGCCATTTTGCTTTTACATGTTAGAACAGTACACCCCTAAAATGACAGAAGGAGGGGAGGACAAAGTAACAAGATAATTATGAAACATTGAAGTTATATGATTCAAGTATACAATCCCGTAAGAATTTCCATATGGTTCGATCACCATATCCTAGAGTCCTAGGCTTTAGACTTCACTTTTCCCTTCCCTTTTATTCCTTTACAAATATTTAAGTGGTAAGTGATACGAGTATAGACTATTTAATCCAACATAGATCTTGCCATAATAAGCTGAAACCTAACACGTGAGATACTAAATTTGTGGTCCTTTAAATAAGTAGGGATCCAAAGGACATTTTTTTCTTTTTTTGTTTGGAGCTCAGGAGAGAGATGTGGGTACAAGAAGTGCACTTGGGAATTGTCATGAGGATTGTAATTGAGGCCATGGGCTTGAATGATGTGACTGGAGGAAACAGAAGCCAGCAAAGAGAAGGTTTTTAACGACTTTGTCTCAAAGAACTTCAGGATTTAAAAGACAGAAGAGAAGATGGAGATGGCAAAGAAAATAGAGAAGGAACAGCCAGGTATATAAGAAAGCTGGTCTATGTCACAGAAACTAACGGAAGAGCTTTAAAAAAAGGTAATAGGAAACAATGTCAAGTGCTAGTGAGAGGTCAAGTAAGATGGGGATTGAAAATGTTAATTGGATTTAGCAATATGACTGCCCTAGCAACTCATTTTAGGTTTAATTTTTAACCCACTTTTTCCATATGTTGGTATTTCTAAACTGTATTTTTTATGTTGAATTCAGGCTCCTGGGGTATGGATGGAAGTGATGTGTGCAAACCCGATGGGCTGTTCCTTGAAAGGGGAGGAACACGTCCTCCCAGGTCCCTTTCCCCTTCCCACTGGCTGGGATATCACTGCCAGTGTGGCAGTAGTTAGAGTACCCATTCAGATGAAGAATGGTTGCTACTTGTTGAAGACAGCACAGCAGCACACTTGAAGGAGATGGGGGCCCTGATAGCTTTGCAGAGATGGGCTGCCACATCAGCTCAGATTTTTAAGTGAGAGAAATGAACTTCTGTCATGTTTATGCTAACTTTAAGTTAACTGATTTTATTTTAGTTATAGTAGGTCTGTTATATCCATATCCTATCAACAATTATCTTTGTATTTTAAGTAATATACTCACCCCTTTATTTCTCCATCCTTTGACTATAGACCTCGTACTCTTCCTGCTGTTAGTGTTAATTACTTGATATTCATTTCCGCTTCTTCTTTCTTGAACCTAGCTTTCCAGACCTAGCTTCCCTTGCAGCTAAGGGTGGCCAGGTGACATGAGATGTGTATGAGACAGGAGACAGTCATCTTGAGACTATGAGGGGAAATACTGAAGGGAATTTCAGAGGTGTTGGCTGGGTCAGACACACTTGATTCTGAAAACATTGCTAACAGCACCTGCATCCAGACTTTTTTCTGTGAGGAAAATATCTTCCTAAGGTTGCTAATTTATGTTCTGTAAGAATCATTAAGATCTCTGTATTTTGTTAAGTAGTTGATTCTAGAAATTGAAAACTAATTAATGCAGTTTACATTATCAAGAATATTTTTCACTGCAAAACCTCATAGTATGCTTGATTGCATTTCTTATAAAACTCTATGTTTTTTCCTTGGAGTCTTTCTTGTTTTTTCTTCTCTACCCATTTCTCTCCTTTCATTGCCTCCTTAAGTAGTTCCAAATTATAAACTAGTGGTTCTCAATGGGGACAGTAATACCCCCTAGCAGACATTTAAAAAACTGGGATGTTTTTGGTTTTCTCAGTGATTGGGGAGCTGCTACTAGTATTTAGTAGAGGTCCAGGGATTCTAGAAATCATGAATTGCATGATGCATTGTCCTTCATTCAAATGGCATTTGAATGACCTATTAGACATTTATGTAGGTAAAGCTGGTTTATAATTTTTTGAGTCACGTGGGTTTAATATGTAGTGATTTTTTTCCAGAAATACAACCCATAGGTCAATTGAAGGGATATCGAACTTTATTTTGTTAGGCACATTCCTGAGAATTGCTTACCATTTTGAAAATAACGTCACAAACAGTGATGATGCTTATGATATTCGTGTTACCAATATAGGATCCTTGTGTCAGCCTTCATTTTCAGTTGTCACATTGTCCTTGATTTTATGGATATATACAAAACTGTTTAGTCCTTATTTCAAAATGTCAAAAATAATGAATGGTGTTGACAGTGTTCATGCCTAACGTCCTTAAATTCAGACTCCTTCATTACGTAAGTGGGTGTATGTATCTAGTTTATCTTCTAGACCAGCTACGCCTAAGCATTGATGACATACCAAGATACATGTTATTTCACTTTACTTTATTTCTAACCCAGTTAGGATCATATATTTATTTATACTTTTGAAGACATCTGTGCAGATTATATACTCTAGCTATAAATTTCATTTCTGCATAGCAAAAAGGTTATTATTTTTCTGTTTTCTCTTTAAAGGAGGACTTATCAGTTAGGGCCCAGTGGAAAATAGCTGTCACACTCCAAGGGGCAATTCACAAATTACAAAGTGGCAGGCAGGTTTATGGGAACCAATGAGGGATGGTGAAACATTTACTAGTCAGCTGCAGAGGGCATCGCTTACTACCCTTAGGCCTCCAGGGGCAAAAGGAGCAAACTCTGTCCTGAGCTGGGCGGGAACTGAAGCTGTGGGAGAAAGGCTGTCTGGGAGGCTGAGGTCCCCAGGTGAAGAATCGAGTCAGTGACAAACTGCATGGTGGGGAGGGAGCTTGGGGAATAAATCTCTCTTCATTGTCTTTCTTCCCGTGCTCTGATTTCATGCCGATACTTCCCCAAACGGGAAACCCAAAGAGAGGCTGAAGAGCAAAAATTCTTGGCTATTGTGGTTGGTTAGCCTCTCTAGACACAGAGCAGGGTAGACAGTAGGAGAAAAGGGATCTGGAGGGCAATGGGAGAATGCCCAGCATGTGGGATGTTGTGCCTGGTAAGGTTTGAGAATCACTATTCCAAAGGATAGCACTAATCCATTTTACACTTTTCCCCGAGGTATTTCCCTCCTGTAGCCTTCCCTGCTTAGTCTGGACCTGGGTTTGGACAGCCTGCTGAGAGTTGCTCGTCTCTCAGTTCTTCTGAATTGGAGACACTGTTTTCCTATTCCTTCATTTTGTTTGAACCTTTTCACACGTACCTGTGTGTGAGAAATCTTCTCAATGCATGCAAGTCTAAAACTTGCTTTTCGTGGAGGAATTGGATGGGCATAGAAGTCTGGGTGGAAATCATTCTCCCTGAGAACTTTGAAGGCATTATTCCAGCATCTTCTAGCTTCCGGTGTTGCTAATGAAAATTTGAAGTCTGGTTTCATTTTTAAAATTCCCACTTTTTTTTTTCCATTCTCAAATGCTTTTATGTGCATTTATGTGTCTTTAGGGGGTTCTAAAATGCTACAAATAATCCCTTTGGCTTTAAAAGAATTTGTTGTGCTAGAGATTTGTTTGCATTGAATCTGGCTGTAGGAGCATGTCTTTCAACTCTTGGAAATTCTTGTTTTTTGTGAACTTGCAATGGAAGACTGGGTAGTAAAGGGTGGTGTTTGTTTTTCTTTAGGGTGACACAGTTCCGTGAAAGCATCCGGCTGTTTTTATTAGAACACTCATAAATCTCAGAATGTTCCATTTGGAAGAACTTTCTAATCACACTCTCCATATTGTCGTTAATAAGCAAGTCTTTTCTCTTCGCCTGTCTCTTAGCTTTACTTTAGGTGCACAAAGTAATATAAAGTTTGCTTAGGTGAATCACAGAACATTATCATGGTGTATTCATATTATTCCCTATTATTCTGTATTCAAAATATTCCCTATTTTTCTTCTGTTTAATTTTCTATATGAGTTGGTAGTTTTATCTTGGACTGTCTTGTATATTCATAGAGCTGTAAAATAGAATAAGGCCCAGAGGTTTTGAAATGACCTTGATATGATGAAATATGAACAGCTGGCTGGAGAAAGGAATTTCAAAAGAAAGTTTTGCTCATTCATTCAGCCTTATATTTTTGCCTAGAGGCATGAACCAATGTTGGGTATAGGTGTAATATGATTTTAAATCCACTTGTTTATGACATAAGTTGTTTGAATCCACTTGTTTATGACAAAGGGGGTGGAAGGGGAGTTGCTTTGATATAAATATGATGTAAGTAGTGCCAGGATGTCATTATTCTACATCTGTTGTCCCTGATAAGCAGTGGCAGCCCAGCAATGGAGGGGCCTCCCTGGGGCCTTATGAATAAGAACTTGTGGAGAAGCACCTGTGGCAAGGGGACATTTACACTATAAATTCTGAGAGTGTGAGGACTATTTAATAAGAGTTTCAGTTTGGGCAAGGTGACTCTTTGCCAACCTAAAAACTTTCTGGAGGTCTTTGAGGCATTTAGTTTCTGCTGTGCTCGAGGCGACTCTTTGAGTGGCAGTGGTGATAAGCCTTGTAACAGCCTGTGAAACACATCTACCCACCTATAAAACTAGTGTCCGCCCTCCCTAGCAATGTGCTGTAGCCACAGTGAACTTTTGTTTTTGTGCTGGCAGCTGGAAATCAGTATTTGGTTGGACACTGACTCTTCTAAGTGCCTCCTCATTTAAAAAGGTACATCTTACATTAAATTTGGACTTGATTCCGTTATCTCCCCTTGCCTGGAACAATAGTTTCATTAATCTGTCATTGGTTTGGAGTACGCGTATGTTACTGTTTTATTTTCCTTACTACTGGAGATTACCCTGTACGTTATTGGCTTGTGAAATTATAATTACCACAGAGAACCTGTGCTAAATTGCTGGCAAAGGCAGCTTGGTCTCTGAGTATAACTTTTGCTGCGTCCCACGAAACCAGACCAAACCAGTTCTATTAATTAAGATTAAAAAGTAAAAGGTCTTTCTCTACTTAGTATATATGACTCCTATGTTCAGCCAATCATTGATCACATTTTAGAGGAGTCTTTTGGGATATTTTTCTTTCATGTAAAATTGTATAAACTTTCAACGAGCCAAAACCCAATTGAATGAAATATTTTAAGGGGTTTTGGGAGCAAACTGATAAAAGAAGTCATGAAGGGGGAATCAAGGGTACATTCTGCAAAACATCTTTTGAGGTAAGTGCTGGCGTCAGGGAGGGACCTGAATTCCGTTAGAAACTTTCTGGCAGAAGTTATGCGATTCTTTTGATTCTGTGTGTTCCTCCGGGCCTGCTCCCCGAGCTCCTCAGTGTGTGACGGGTTCCGTGTCTGTCGCTCTCCCGCAGTAGGGCAAGTGTATGACAACGACAACATCGCAACTTTTTATGAAGCATCTTCTTTGATTTTTTTTTTGATTTTTTTTTTATTGGGTAAGGGGAACAGTACTTTATTGGGGAACAGTGTGTACTTCAAGTTGTTGTCCTTTCAATCTTAGTTGTGGAGGGCGCAGCTCAGCTGCAGGTCCAGTTGCCGTTGCTAGTTGCAGGGGGCAGAGCCCACCATCCCTTGCTGGAGTCCAGGAGTCCAACTGGCAACCTTGTGGTTGAGAGCCTGCGCTCCAACCAACTGAGCCATCTGGCCACCTGGGAGCTGGGCGGCAGCTCATTGACTTCATTCTAGTTGTGGAGGGCGCAGCTCGCTGGCTCATGTGGGAATCGAACCAGCAGCCCCGTTGCCCAGAGCTCGCGATCTAGCCAACTGAGCCACCTGTCTTCCCCCTTTTATTCTTATTAAAGAAGACAGCGTCTCTTCAGATTTGCTCAAACACTGCACCTTTTACTTGGATTTTTTTTTGTCCTCACCAGGGACTTCATTGGGCCCCCAGTGTTTTCATGAATTTCAGAATTACATATTGCTGTTCAGAAGCCTCACAGCAGAATGGTCTCAATATCGTCTCAAAAATGTATAGTCTAAAATGTCAACTATACATAATGTGCCAGAAATATTAATGTTTACCGGGTTCAGAGATTTCCTTCAGAGTCTGAAGGTTAAAAAG
Source organism: Rhinolophus sinicus (assembly GCF_036562045.2). NCBI lineage: Eukaryota > Metazoa > Chordata > Mammalia > Chiroptera > Rhinolophidae > Rhinolophus > Rhinolophus sinicus. The sequence continues at coordinate 71,418,123 of NC_133760.1, forward strand.
CAAGGGATCAAACACATAATGGCTTTTAAAAGAAACGAATAGGATTAAATGACATTTTAAAATCTTAGCAGTTTGAGTTCCTCTTATTTCTATTTCTGTATTTGTTCAGAGAATGTGAGCAATCTGCCTGAGGTCATTGAGTTTGTACATGATGGAGTTTGAGTTCTAACTCAGATCTCTGCCTCCAAACCCTTGGGTCTTTAGGTGCTTCCCAGGGTATCTTTCTTTTCTTGCAAAATAAGAACTACTTTGTTTCTGGTGTAAGAGCTCTTATTTAGAATAGTTTTATTAGATTGCACTGAGGTCAGGGTTATGTAGGTATACGGAAGGACAAATCATGTGCCCCTAAGGCGTTACTCCATCCCGTTAAAGCCTGATGTAAGGTTACTTGAGTATTTTTGTGGTCTTCCTCAGTGGCTTGATAAGGGAGTTAGGATTGTATGAGAGACTGTTTGAATAGGAAATCTTAAAATGTCAGGACCTCATAATTGGAAATCTGAACTCTCATAAACTCTAATAGAGTCTGTCAAACTGCTAAGGAGGTTATTGATCTGGATGCCGAGTGCCTGCCCTTGGGGCATCTGCACTCAGTGCTTCCATTACCTTCCCCAAAGCGGTGTTGAATCTGGTTATGGAAAGCTGCCATTTCAGAGACAGTTCAACCTCCATTTCTCTTAGAGTTTTAGTTTTTACTATCTTGTTTCTTTATGACTCATAAATCTCATATTTTTTGAGAAAAATATTGCATATTCTTTTTTTTCTGAATGTAGAAATATGTGCTCCTGAAGTTCAGAAGCATACAGAGAAAACAATCTGACCAGAGGTAACAGCAGTGCGTCCGGAGCAGGGGCCTCCTCATAATTGTCCTCCAGGCCTGTTTGCCCCATTGATCAAGTCATACAAACAATTTTGTATCCTGCCTTTTCCCCACATTGAACATGATGTCCTGAATTTCTTCCTATTTAAAAAGAAACCCTCTTCCTAGTACTTTTTAAATGGTGTGTACTCTTTGCTCACATTTACAGATCATAACTGACTTCACATTTGTGTCCTGATGACCCTCTGAGTGTACCTTATGCAGATGAGCGATGGATTTCACCATATTTCTAGTCTAGGAATAACCAAATAAAGAGCGTGCATATTTTGAAACTTGTAATATATGTTGAATAATTCTTCTGTAGAACAAATACATATGTGTGTGTGTGTGTGTGTGTGTGTAGACATATATATATATATATATCCCTGTGAAGAGTTTGTAGGAATACTCACTGTATCCTTGCCAACTTTGAATATTATATTAAAAATATCTTTGTAAAGTTTCTTTTATTTGTTAACAAAGACATGTAATTTTTACTCTGCTCATAAAGTTTGTTAGACACCTTTGTGTACTGCAATAACCCAAGTGGTGTCTTCTTTTACTTTACTTTAAAAAAAAAAAGTGTTAGCTAAAATGCTCACTTTTCATGTGTGTTTTTTAAAGCAATATTGGACCCTGTTATTAATATGAAGGCTCTTGTGAGGCAAGCTGGGAGCAAAGAATTCATGTTGGTGTGTCTGTACAGCCTCTAAGTAGACATTTGTGTGTCTGAGAAGATTGGTGGACTGGTGGCAGGGGAGGAGTTTGGTGGCATCTCAGTAGTCTAGGGAAGGAGAGCATGAATGGAGATGGTGAGTGTAAAGATACATAAGATGATGGAGAAACAAAAGGATTGTAAGAGATGTTTCGGAAACAGAATGAGACACAGAGACTGATGTAAATGAGGAGGAGTTAGAGATCATTCTTAGGATGGGGATAACATGACCAAGAGAGGAAACACAGGAGGAGAAGAGGATTTGGGGTTAGTCCAGTGCGGATTATATTGGTTCTGGGCAGAAAGGCTCATAGTAACTCAGACCACTGGGCTTTATTTAGCCCCCTTTACAAGAACACAGCAGCTGGGGTGGTGGCCCAGGGACGCCATCATAGAGTAGCCTCCTCCTTTTTTCCTGCTCTTCCATCCCTAGCTGGAGGCTTCGCCTTCATGGCTGCAGCTACTTGTGGGTGAGGGATTTATGTTCCATGCAGAGGAAAGGAGAAGGAGCCATGAGCTCTCTCATGGAGAGACTTATTCTGGAAAGCAACACCCATCCCCACCTTGACTTCTTTCTATCTTTTGTTTTTCGATGTGGTAAAATTGGTACCCTAGATTATATACATTTCAGGTGTACAGCATTATGATGATATTTGTATGCGCTGCATTTGTTCACTACTGTCAGTCTGGTTACTGTCCACTGCCATATGGTTGATCTCTTTCACCCATTTTGCCCTCCCCCAGCCCTCTTTTCCTCTCGTAACCACCAACCTGTTCTCTGTAGTTGAGTTTTATTTATTTATTTATTTTTGTTGTTGTTTAGCTCCACATATAAGTGAAATCGTATAGTATTTGTCTTCTCCACCTGACTTATTTCACTTAGCACAATACCCTCACAGTCCATCCATGTTGTTGCAACTGGTAAAATTTCATTTTTTTTCTTATGGTTGAGTAATGTTCCATTGTATATATGTACCACCTCTTCTCTATCCATTCATCCATCGGTGGACACTTGGATTGTTTCCTTGTCTTGGCTGTTGTAAATAATGCTGCAATGAACATAGGGGTGCACATATCTTTTCAAATTAGTGTTTTTGTATTCTTCAGATAAATACCCAGAAGAGGGATTGCTGGGTCGTATGGTAATTCTATTCTTCATTTATTGAGGAATCTCCATACTGTTTTCCATAGTGGCTGTGCCAGTTTGCATTCCTACCAACAGTGTACAAAGGTTCCCTTTTCTCCATATTCTCTCCAACACTATTTGTAGACTTTTTGATAATAGACATTCTAACAAGTATGAGGTGATATCGTGTGGTTTTGATATTCATTTCCTGATGATTTTTTCATGTGCCTGTTGGCCATCTGTATGTCTTGTTAGGAAAAAGGTCTGTTCAGATCTTCTGGCCATTTTTTAATTGGGTTGTTTGTTTCTTTATTTTTGAGTTGTGTGAGTTCTTTACATATTTTGGATATTAACCCCTTATCAGATACATGATTTGCAAATATCTTTTCTCATGCCATAGGTTGCGTTTTCATTGTTTCCTTTGCTGTGCTGAAGCTTTTTAGTTGGATGTAGTTCCGTTTATTTTTACTTTTGTTTCCCTTGCCTTTGGAGTAATTAAAAAAAAAAAAAAAAAGAATCGCTAAGTTTACCATCTATGTTTTCTTCTAGAAATTTTATGGTTTCAGGTGTTATATTTAAGTGTTTAATCCATTTTGAATTAATTTTTGTGTATTGTGTAAGACAGAGGTCCAGTTTCATTTTTTTGCATGTGGCTGTTCAGTTTTCATAGCACCATTTATTGAAGAGATTATTTCCCATTGTATGTTCTCGGTTCCTTTGTTATAAATTAACTATCCATATATATGCTGATTTATTTATGGGCCCCAATTCTGTTCCATTTGTGTCTATTTTTATGCAAATGCCATACTGTGTTGTTTACTAATGCTTTGCAGTATAGTTTGAAATCAGGTAGTGTGATACTTCCAGCTTCGTTCTTTCTCAAGGTGGGTTCAGCTATTAGGGGTTTTCTGTGGTTCCATATCAATTTTAGAATTATTTGTTTTAGTTCTGTGAAAAGATGCCATTGGAATTTTGGTAGGGATTGCATTGAATCTGTAGATTGCTTTGGGTAGTACAGATTTCTATATCTTATTGGCAAGCCATAGCTGTAAGGAAGGCTGGGATATTAGTTTTTTCTTACCAATCTCTGTACTAGAGGAAAGCAAAGAAGAGGAGATTTGGAATCAGAGGTAAGCTACTGACAGTATGCCAAAAAAGGGATAGATAATAAATTTAATCTTGGCTGTGTGTTTGGAAGTGACTTTTATGCAATTGAAAATGTGCTTGGATTTCAGAAGAAGTTGCCAGAGCTTGAAAGATCTATGTAGATGCAGCCTGCATTGGCTTCATACTCGAATTGAGATCTTTGTGTAGAAGACTTCAAATTCTGGTCTCTAGGTTTTTCTTCCTGTTTCCACGATATCTCTTATTTCCTGAATTCCATTTATTAGTTCTCGTATCACTTTGTATTTTGGCTACACCCTGCACCATCCAGCCCCAAGGCCAGACTCCCCCATGACATCCCATAATTCTGATCCAATTTGCTATTATTTCATTAATTGCTATCAGAATTCTCTTGGGTGTGCTTATAGTGTGAATGGGGCATGGTGGGGGAGATTTCCAGTCTGCAGTTTATTAAGGATATGACAACCACATTCTCCAACACCTCCCTCTATATGCCCTTTCATAGTTGCGGAAGGGATTGTTAGGACTAAATAAACTGTGTATAGTAACTTGCACTCTCACTGATTGTTTCCTTCCTGTCTCCTTGCCCACAGTTTTGATACAGGTAGAACTAGCTTCCAGGCAGAGTGCTGCTAAGGAATACTCCAATGCCACCAAGGAAATAAATCCCTCCAGGAAATGAGCAACCCCTTTATCTGAGATCGTGCTTGTTTTCCCAACAGTGCTCCTCGCCCACCCTCATCCAGCAGACGGGGATCCAAGTCGCTTTGATCACAAAGCTTTCAGACTCCACCACAAACTACTTCCTCTCCAGAGAGAAAGGCTTTTGAAAGTCATTCAGGTCTTTTATGGGTTATATTTGTATGGGTTATATTTCATATGTAACATCTAAATAAACATCTAAATTTTTAAGTTCTCATGCAAATATAGTAATGTCCCTTTATGCTAGGATTTTTCAAGGATAAGATTCCTTCTTGAATTAACTAAGTGTGGTGAGGAGCAGCTGTGGTGGTGAAGCCCTGTTGTTGTTGTTGTTTTTTGTTTGTTTTGTTTTGTTTTATCGCTGGGGATACCTGTCTTCCCCAAGGTCAAATCGGTGTTCCCTTTATACCAAACACTTACAACATAGTATAACCTTCAGTATTTTTCTATAGAACTTACTGCTCGTACATGCAAGCTAAATGTCCTATCCATGTTGATGAGCACCACTGACCTGCAACGCCACTCAGGGTCGGCGCGCGGCTCTCGTGAAAGTCTCTCCCAGCCCTTCCCGTGCGCTGCTAAGTGTGGGGTGTCTTGTTTGGCGACGTTCTGTAGCAGACGTGGCTGGTGTCTCTGTCAGACACCTTAGGTTTCTCTCTGTTGACTTTTGTGTGCAAAGACTTCCTCTCCTCTGACTTTTTAATTATTACGCACCGTGAGGACAGGGCAGGTGAAACCAAGACCCTCGTTTCCCGAAGCTCCGAGGATGGTGCCCCAGGCGTGTCTGGAGCGCCGCTGTGTGGACTGGTAGTCGCAGGCTCACTAGAAGGAAGGGGTGGGGTTTTCTACCCGAGGTGCCTGCCCTGAGGAGCCTCTGGGACTTTTGCCTTGGGATCCAGCTAAGAGGATGTTTGCAAATCCCCGAAATAGAGGTGCACAGTACATGACCCTTCACCTCTTCTGCCTTCCTCCTCCCCCCACCTCCCATATTTTCTCCTGCCTTCCCCATTTTCTTCTTCCCTCTCCCCTACCACCCCTCCAGCCTGATTTTCCTGGAAAGGATTTGATGTGACTAGTATGGGTCATACAGAATGATACACGAGTATGCATACCTTCCAGATTTTAATTTAGTACAATATATATACACTTACCTGTGTATCTTTTGTGGAATTTCTTTAATTTTGGGGGGGATTTTTGGAGTGGGGATTGCAAAGAAATCAGCATGAAGGACTCTGCAGTAGCCTGCTAAATTTGTTTTCCTGCTTCAATCCTTACCCCCTCCCCCAACTCAAATCTGTTCTCTGCAAGTAGTCAGAGCAATTCCTTTATTTAAAAAAAAAAGTGGGATTTTTTCTCTTGAGGCCCTGCAGTGGGTCCCTCCCAGTGACCGTCTTTAGTTCCCTACAGACTGTGGGTGTTTTGCCCCCTTCGCCTCTCAGCCCTCACCTCTCTGCCCCGCCTTGCTCTCTGCTCCAGCGGAACTCACCTCCTTGCTCTTGGCAGAACATCTGGCATAGTCCCCCCTCTGCCCCTGTACCCTGAGTGCGCTTCCTCCAGGCTTCCCTCCTTCCCATCCTTGACCTTTGCTCAGCCCTCACCTCAGTGAGGCATTTCCTGACCTCCCCATTTAAAATCGCTTCTTTCTTCTTATCCACAAACTTCCTACTCTCTTTCCCAGTTTTGGTTTTCCTCATTGCACTGATCACCTCCGAATATACCATACTCATTGTCCACCCTTGCCTTTCTCCCCGCCTCCCTCCTTACTTGTAGACTCCGTGAGGGCAGGGAATTTTTTTTATTTTTGTTCATAGAACAAACATCTGGTTCATGCTGTCACTGAACGATGGCTGGAGTATCTTCCTAGATTTTCAGGATTTCTTGCTCATAATCTTTTTCAGTACGTAGTATTAAGTGTGACAGTAGTAATTTACCAACCAGACCCTGAATCTGCCCATGCTTTTCGTAAGTCTTTCCAAAGTGTTTAACTTAATTTTTAATAGGAAAAAAACAACTGCTTTTCACTCAAATTTTTGAGGTAGTAAGGACTTCTGGATTCAAATTACAGCTCTGACACTTACTAGTTGTTTGATTAGGGACAATTACTTGTGCCTTAGTTTCCTTGATTGTGGTAGACATAATAATAGTACCCTATTACATGGTCATAAACATTAAATTAAGGCATGAAAACCCTTCAGTCTACACAGTAAGTGCCTTATTGTAAGTTTGATTTACATGCAGAGATGACAGGAAAATGTACCACTCTGGTCTCCTGCTGTGGGGCGTAATTGACTGATGGCCCAGCTGCTGTCCTTTTCGCCCACCCTCTTTATGAGGCCATGTCTTCTGCAGGCTTCTCCTAGCCAGTGACTGGGCCCAGCAGTGATAGTAAGGCAGGCCCATTCCTCTGACTTGTGGGACTGTGCTAGCAGGTGACAATTGCTCAAGGATTCCGTCGGCCTGGTTGAACATTTCTTGGACCTTTGCTGTAAGTCCAGTCCTCTTTCCTTCCTCTTTTCTTCCATGGACATGAGACCAAGATCATGTATGAGGACTCTCCATGTCTTCTCCTGTTCCCTGCTTCTTATGGACTGGACTGTTTGTGTCTCCCTAAAATTCATATGTTGAAATCCTAACTCCTGAGGTGAATATGGGAGGTGATTAGGTCACGAGGGTGGGGCCCTTATGAATGGGGTTAGTGCCTTTATAGAAGGGACTCCAGAGCGCTCTCTCACCTCTTCGCATCATGTGAGGATACAGCAGGAGACGGCCATCTATGAACCAGGAAGGAGCTCTCACCAGACCCTGAATCTGCCCATGCCTTGATCTTGGACTTCCCAGCCTCCAGAACTGAGAAACCAGTGTTTGTTGTTTAAATCACCCAGGCTGTGGTATTGTTTATAGCAGCCTGAATGGACTGGGATACTACCCCAATATGTCTTTCACATGTCTGATCTTATTTTAGTGTTACGTTTTCTTGGTGGACCCAAACGAATGCATATGATATTTAAATAATAAAAACAATTATAATAATAAGTAAAACTGACATGAGTAAGTCGAGAAACACAGCTGTCTCATTGTGGACATACAACTTAACTAGTACTAGTGAGAGCAGAAGTGCTGGGTGACTAGTAAGGAGCCCAATAGCTACATTATGCCCTTGACAGAATAAGAATGTTGCCAAAGTGAGGGGAGACCTAATAAACTCAGGAGTGTCTTCGCTGCCTATTGTTGGAGCTTCTGCTGATGCTTGTTAGCTCTTTGAATTGAAAGCTTTTGAATTGAAAGCTCCTTGAAGGCAGAAACTCACTCAAATGCTTCTTTCACATCAGCCACAGCAGCTATCTACAGTAGTAAACATATAAATGCTTAATAAAATATCCTTAAATTGAGTAGATGTTCCGTAATCAACAGACACGATTTTCACTTTGCTTGGGAAGTGTGGGTAGGCGCTAAAGATGTTGCTGTCATCTGGGAAGGGCAAAGATTGAGGAGCTCTAGAGTTCATGAGTGCTGAGATTTTTCCAAGGAACTTCCCTGGAAATCTACAGCAATGGCATCTCTGATGTGCAGAGTACAAATAGTAAAGCCGTCAGAGTTCGTCAATGCTGTAAGTGTATTTAAAAGCATTTGGGAAAATGTGTGGTAAAATTTTTAGATGCTTTTTTACCGAGCAGATTAAATAGAGTGAAAATTAATAATTTTCCCCAAGTACTTTACAGATTGAGGAAAACTTTAGAATGTGTCAATGTTCTTTGTAAATAGAGGTTTTCAAATTTTTGGTAAACATGAATACATTAGATTTGTGTTTATGAAAAATAGTGGGCAGCTAACAGGCTTATTCATCACTGAAAAAATGTGAATTTGAGCTGTCTCTAGGTAGCTTAGTAAGGAGACTGAGTGTAGACAGAATTTCTTTCTTGGTCTTCAAATGAAAACTGTGTATGCGGAAGGCTGAAAGGTTTAGTAATTATTTGTTAACCTCCCTGGAACTTGGAAAAGCAGGTTCCATGCTCTTGCATCACAACTCTTAATAGAAGATGAAAACTTGTTTCAAGGTACATACAAAGCTTTTTTTTCCCTTGTGAAGTCTTCAGAAAGATAGCAGAGGGGAGGAAAAACAATTATCCTTCTAATTTCTTGGCTAAGACATCCCCTGTAATAAAAGACAGATTAACAGGAGAAAATCAGAAGTTTAGCATCATGTTTACATCCTGTACACATGGCAGGGAACTAGAAAAACTGGGTAACTCCTTAAAATGGCCCAGGCCCCCATGTTAAATACCATCTGCAGCGAAAGATCAAAGGAGTGTGTGTGTGTGTGTGTGTGTGTGTGTGTGTGCGTGTGTGTGTGTGTGTGTGTGGAGGGGGGCGCAGTTATGGGAAGTTATCAGGCCAAGCACAATAACAAGTGTATGCTGGTTATGCAGATTTAAGTAAGATGCTTTCCCCAGTAGTAAGAGTTCCTATAGATAAGGTCACCCCCCTCTTTCTGGCACAGAGAGGGAGACACCCTTACAGGTGGAGATTTACCTTATAAATGTACATGCCTCTTTCAGAAGGGTAACTTCTATGTGGTTTTCAGAGATTCTCCTTAAGTCTGCTGTTTCTTAAAAATAAGCAGTTCAAGATAATCCTTATGCTAAAGAGGCAAATTTTGGGGTGACAAATTCTTCCTCTCAGTAACTTGTGTGTGTAAATCTCCAGGTTTCCTACATGTAAATCTCCCTTTCCCACCATCCACTGCTTTGAAGGATCTCTCATTGAGTTGCTTGAAGCTGCTGGTTGCCTTGGTGTCTGAAACTCTTGAGGGAAAAGTCAGATGTCACACACAGATGCAATGTATCAGTACAGCCCACTAAGTTGGAGATGCGTGTTTTAACTTGTAGTGATGTCTGAATGAGAGAGCGAAACACAATGAAGTTGGGCAAAAAGGGCATTAGAGGCTGCGGTGTCCGTTTGAAGCACAGCCCGGCCACTCGCAAGCTTCTCATCTGGAAGACATTCCAGCCTTTGTGAGCCCTGGCTCTTCATCCATGAGGGAAACATTTAGTATGCACCTGGTGCATGTAGCCTGTAAATAAATAGTCTCTTGTCTGTGAGGTTGCACAGGTGTTTGCCGTTTTGGGAGGGGGGCGCTTTTTTCCTCTGGCTCTTTCCATGAAAGCTGAGGAGAGATTCAGAGTCCCTTGTCCACACTGAGCCAATGGTGACTCTGCACCCAAGGTTCTCGTCTCTAAGGGAAGGCTCCTCCTCCCCGGATGCTGTCTAAGAGGGACTTCTCTCTCTGTCAGGCCAGTTACTGTGCTGAGAGTAAGGGGATTGCTTTTATCAGGCATGTATATAACACTGCAAGAGTTTAGCTACAGGCAAATACTGAATATTCTAATGAGATCACCTCATTAAGTAGAAGGGTCAAACCTACCCTCCTGGAAAATTGCTATGTAGCTATAACAGTAGTTATCTTCTGTTCCCACCTAATGCTTATCGTTGAGGTGTGATATTGTCTTTTATTGGTTTTGCTAGATTGCTTTCAGTAATAAATATTAACCAGCACTTTAATACCCTTACCACTCTTACCACCATTGCTTCCAGGGACACGTCTGCTTGCTTCCTCTATAGTCTGAAACAAAATTGGCTTCAAGGAGGTTAAAGTTTAAGTAAATAATGGTTAAGCGCAATAACTGGTAAGGCTGAGTTTGAATAGTAACTTTTATTCATTTCTGGCAGTGTGAGCTGAAGCAAAATTACTTTTGAAAATCCCAGTTTTCCCATAACAAGCATAGTATCTTTCCTATAGGGCTGTTGTTAATGGTTAAATTAAAAATAACAGTAATCTGAGTCAAGTAGATATAGCAAAGACTTAGTATGTGTTGACTGTTTTCATTCAACAAACAAATAGAATGACAAATAGAATGACATAAGAACAATAAGTACAATAAAATGGGAAAAGACACAGAGCTGCATTCATAATGATTGAAGAAAATAAAAGACCCATCAGAGTTGAAAGGAGTTTCACAGAAGACTTCTGGTTATAGGTGAATGTGGAATTAGATGAAAAGAGATGAACATGAGGACTAATGGAGAAATAGATCGAAATGTAGGTTTTAGTGGTTCTCTGCAGCATGCATTTAGGTCACCTGAGGAGTCCTTTAAACGCACATTTCTCCTACTGCCAGGCATTGTGGCTCAGCCGGCAATGGATGGGGCACAGGAGCTTGTATTTTAACAAGCACCCCAGTTACGCCTTCTGGCTGCGTGAAGCAGTGTTTGGTAGAGGATCGTTCGCTGCAAGGTCATGCATTGCATGGCGTGCTGCTAAAGGTGGATGCCATCCTCGGAGTGGTCTCAAGAAGTACAAGAGCTTTGGTTGACTTTTTTCACATAATCAGCAATAGTAGTCAGGCTATTTCAGAGAAATAAAACCAATTGGATATGTGTATGTGTGTGTGTATATATATGTGTGTGTATGTATGTATGTATGTATGTATATATACATATATGCGTATGTATGTAGGTTGAGAGGGGAGGACAAAGATTTATTGCAGGAGTTGACTCACGTAATTATGGAGGCAGAGAAGCCCCACAGTCTGCCGTCTGCAAGCTGGGGAGCCAGGAAAGCTAGTGATCTAATTCAGTCTGAATCGAAAGGCCTGAGAAGTGAGGGGCCAGTGGTGTAAATCTGAGTCTGAAGGTCCCCAAACCAAGAGCTCTAATGTCCAAAGGCAAGAGAAAGTGGACACCCCAGGGCAATTTTTCCCTAGTTGGATCCTCAATGGATTGTATGATGCCCACCAGCACTGTGAGGACAATCTTTACTCATTCTTCTGACTTAAACGCTAATTTCTCCGGGAAACACCCTCACAGACACACCCAGAAAATGCTTTCTGAGCCATTTGGTAGTCCCTTAGCCCCAGTGAGCTTGACACGTAAAGTTAACCATCCCATCAGCTCTTGTGTCTCCTTTGTTTTGTTTCTCGGAACCTCATTTTTCACTGCTGAGCCCATTCACGGTTGCTTGTTCCTTACCAAGGTGTAAACAACTGTCTACCGTGTCCTTCAAGCTGTTGGCTCTACATTTGGAAAGTTACCAACATAGTCTTCTGTTTCATAGCTCATATCACAGTTCCTTTACTTCTGCAGTAATTCTCGTGCTGAATCAATGAATATATATGTTCATGTAAATATTGACGTGACATTTCAAACACCTAATCTTGGCTTTAGATTTCCTGTGTTAAGCCCCTTTTGCTTCCAGCTAAACTCCACCTAAAGTTTACTTTTGAGATTTACAAAGCATACCCATCAAGGTGCTCAACGTTTGTAAAATATTTACAATAATTTCCGTGGTATTGGAGAGATTTATCCCTTTTGCTTTGGGCTACAATTCCGTATACAATCTTTCTAGCATATGAAGCAATTTCTCTTGCACAGGGTGGTTAAATCAGTTTCCTATCTTTTCATGCCTTGGAGTGGAGACAACTAAACTTGGCTTACTAGATGTGATAGTGCCTTTATCACTTAATCTTTGAGCATGGTGAACACTTTAATTTTAATATGACTAAATGGAATATGTAAGATGCAAGGCTTGCCATTTAGTACCTTGCATTACAATAAATGTCTCAGCAAACGTTATCATCAAATCTCTTCAGATAAAGAGCTGGAATGCAGCATATACCCTTTTTCCTGAATTTTCAGAATACGTATATGAGCCACTTTTCTCCTGTGATATTATTTTAACCATTGTGTTGATGTGCAATCATAATGCAACTTTGTATTTTATTCTTCCTCCGTTGTGGCTTCAAACATTTCTTGTTGATTGTTTTAAAAGACTTTTTCTTGGAGAGAGTCTCCGGTACCATCATTTTTCCTAAATAATAACTTGAATGATACATCAAATTCTCCTGTGGTCTGTAGCCTCATAGAGTTTCATATCAGCAGTTACTGTTCAGTCCTGTGTCATAGTAAAAATCCTAAACTTCATTTACTTTTTTTTTTAGATTTATTGGGGTGACAATTGTTAGTAAAATTACATAGATTTCAGGTGTACAATTCTGTATTACATCATCTATAAATCCCATTGTGTGTTCACCACCCAGAGTCAGTTCTCCTTCCATCACCATATATTTGATCCCCCTTACCTTCATCTCCCACCCCCCTTACCCTCTGGTAACCCCCCAACCCCCTTACCCTCTGGTAACCACTAAACTATTGTCTGTGTCTATGAGTTTTTGTTTCTCATTTGTTTGCTTTGTTCTTTTGTTGTTTGTGGTTTATATACCACATATCAGTGAAATCATATGGTTCTCTCCTTTTTCTGTCTGACTTATTTCGCTTAACATCATACTCTCAAGATCCATCCATATTGTCACAAATGTTCCTATATCATCTTTACTTACTGCTGAATAGTATTCCATTGTATATATATACCACAACTTATTTATCCATTCATCTATCGAAGGACATTTTGGTTGTTTCCATGTCTTGGCCACCGTAAACAAAGCTGCAATGAACATTGGAGCACACGTGTCTTTATCTCTAAATGTTTTCAGATTTTTTGGGTAGATACCCAGGAGAGGAATTGCTGGGTCATATGTTAATTCTATTCGTAATTTTTTGAGGAACCTCCACACTGCCTTCCATAGCGGCTGCACCAGTCTGCATTCCCACCAACAGTGTATGAGCGTTCCTTTTTCTTCACAGACTCTCCAACACTTGTTACTATTTGTCTTGTTGGTGATAGCCATTCTGACTGGGGTGAGGTGATATCTCATTGTGGTTTTTATTTGCATTTCTCTGATGATTAGTGATGTTGAGCATTTTTTTATATGTCTATTTGCCATTTTTATGTCCTCTTTGGAGAAATGTCTCTTCAGGTCCTCTGCCCATTTTTCAATTGGGTTGTTTGTTTTTTTGTTGTTGAGTTTCGTGAGTTCCGTGTATATTTTGGATATTAGCCCCTTATAGGAGGCACTGTTTACAAAAATCTTCTCCCATTCAGTTGGTTGCCTCTTTATGTTGTCGATGGTTTCTTTTGCTGTGCTGAAGCTTTTAAGTTTGATATAGTCCTATTCAATTATTTTAGCTTTTACTTCCATTGCCTTTGGAGTCAAATTCATAAAATGCTCTTTGAACCCAAGGTCCATAAGTTTAGTACCTATGTTTTCTTCTATGCAGTTTATTGTGTCAGGTCTTATGCTTAAGTCTTTGATCCATTTTGAATTAATTTTGGTACATGGTGACAGATAGCAGTCCAGTTTCATTCTTTTGCGCGTGGCTATCCAATTCTCCCAGCACCATTTATTGAAGAGGCTGTCTTTGCTCCATTGTATGTTTTTAGCTTCTTTGTCAAAAATTATCTGTCCATATTTATGTGGTTTTATTTCTGGGTTCTCAGTTCTATTTCATTGGTCTATGTGTCTGTTTTTCTGCCAATACCATGCTGTTTTGATTATTGTAGCCCTGTAATACAAGCTAAAGTCAGGGAGTGTGATACCTCCAGTATTATTCTTTTTTCTTAAGATTGCTTTGGCTCTTCAGGGTCTTTTGTGGTTCCAAACAAATCTGATGATTTTTTGTTCTATTTCTTTAAAAAATACCATTGGGATTTTGATGGAGATTGTATTAAATCTGTATATTGCTTTGGGTAATATGGCCATTTTAACTATGTTGATTCTTCCAATCCATGAGCACGAAATATCTTTCCATTTCTTTGTGTTTCTTAATTTTCTTTCAAAAATGTCTTACAGTTTTCAGCATATAGGTCCTTCACATCCTTGTTTAAGTTTATTCCTAGGTATTTTATTCTTTTTGCTGCAATTGCAAAAGGAATTGTTTTTTGTATTTCTTTTTCTGAGATTTCATTGTTAGTACATAGGAATGCAATGGACTTTTGTACGTTGATTTTGTAGCCAGCAACTTTACTGTATTTGTTGATTGTTTCTAATAGCTTTTTGGTGGAGTATTTAGGGTTTTCTATATATGGCATCATGTCATCTGCAAAGAGTGATAATTTAACTTCTTCATTCCCAATTTGGATGCCTTTTATTTCTTTCTCTTGCCTGATTGCTCTGGCGAGGACTTCCAACACTATGTTGAAAAGCAGAGGTGATAGGGGACAGCCTTGTCATGTTCTTGAACGTAGAGCAAAGGGCTTCAGTTTTTCACCATTAATAATGAGATTAGCTGAGGGCTTGTCATATATGGCCTTTATTTTGTTAAGGTATTTTCCTTCTATACCTATTTTATTAAGTGTTTTAATCATAAATGGATGTTGTATCTTGTCAAATGCTTTTTCTGCATCAATTGATATAATCATATGATTTTTGTCCTTTATTTTGTTTATGTGATGTATCACATTGATGGATTTCTTGATGTTGAACCATCCTTGTGCCCCCGGGATGAACCCCACTTGGTCGTGATGAATAATCTTTTTAATGCATTGTTGTATTTGATTTGCTAGAATTTTGTTTAGGATTTATGCATCTGTATTCAACAGACATATTGGTCTGTAGTTTTCTTTTTTGTGTTGTCCTTACCAGGTTTTGGTATCAGGGTACTGTTGGCCTCATAAAATGAGTTAGGGAGTACTGTCTCTTTTTCAATTTTTTGGAAGAGTTTGAGCAGGATTGGTATTAGATCCTCTTTGAAGGTTTGGTAGAATTCACTAGTGAAGCCATCTGGTCCCGGACTTTTGCTTTTGGGAAGGTTTTGGATGACTGATTCAATTTCGTTACTGGTGATCGGTCTGTTTAGATTTTCCAATTCTTCATGGTTCAGCCTTGGAAGGCTATATGTTTCTAAGAACTTGTCCATTTCTTCTAGGTTATTGAATTTGGTGGCATATAGTCCTTCATAGTATTCTTGGATGATCCTTTGTATTTCTGTGGTGTCCGTGATAACTTCCCCTTTTTCATTTCTGATTTTGTTAATTAGTGTCTTCTCTCTTTTTATCTTAGTGAGTCTAGCCAAGGGTTTGTCAATTTTGTTAATCTTTTCAAAGAACCAGCTCTTTGTCACATTAATTTTTTCTATTGTCTTTTTGTTCTCTATTTCATTTAGTTCTGCTCTGATTTTTGTTATTTCCTTTCTTCTGCTGACCTTGGGTTTCACTTGTTCTTCTTTTTCTAGTTCTTTAAGGTGTAACATGAGGTTATTTATTTGGGATTTTTCTTGTTTCTTGAGATAGGCCTGTAATGATATAAATTTCCCTCTTAAAATTGCTTTCGCTGCATCCCAAAAATTTTGGTAGGATGTATTTTCATTGTCATTTGTTTCTATGTATCTTTTGATCTCTCCTCTAATTTCTTCTTTGACCCAGTCGTTCTTTAAAAGTATGTTGTTTAATCTCCATGTATTTGTGTTTTTTCTGCTTTCTTTTTGCAGTTGATATCCAATTTCAAAGCCTTGTGATCAGAGAATATGCTTGGTATGATTTCAATCTTCTTAAATTTGCTGAGGTTGTTTTTATGTCCCAATATATGGTCTATCCTTGAGAATGTTCCATGTACACTAGAAAAGAATGTATAGTCTGATGTTTTAGTATGAAGTGCTCTATAAATGTCAATTATGTCCATTTCATCTAATGTGTCATTTAGGGCTGCTATTTCGTTATTTATTTTCTGTTTGGATGATCTATCTATAGCTGTCAATGATATATTTAAGTCCCTTAGTATAATTGTGTTTTGGTCAATTTCTCTCTTTAGTTCTGTTAGTAGTTGCTTGGTATATTTTGGTGCTCCCTGATTGGGGGCATAAATATTGATGACTGTTATGTCTTCTTGTTGTATAGTCCCCTTTACCATTATGAAATGTCCACCTTTGTCTCTTGTTATCTTTTTCCCCTTGAAGTCTGTTTCATCTGATATCATTATGGCTACACCTGATTTTCTCTGGGTACCATTTGCTTAGAGTGTCAATTTCCACCCTTTCACTTTGAGTCTGTTTGTCCTTGTAGCTGAGATGTGTCTCTTGGAGGCAGCGTATGGTTGGGTTTAGTTTTTTGATCCAATCTTCTACTCTGTGCCTTTTTATTGGTGAGTTCAGTGCATTTACATTTAGGGTGATTATTGATATGTGAGGATTTCCTGTCATTCTATCTTCAATTTTCTGGTAAGGCTGTGTCTCCATTGTTTCTTTGCCTTTTTGTTGTTGTCTATTATTTCTGTGTGGTGGTATTCTATGATGTTTTCCTCTGTGTCTTCTTTATTACAGTATATATTCTAGTTCTGGATTTTTTTTTGAGTGGTTACCCTTAAGTTTATGTAAAAGAAAATTTGATATTCCATTTTCTTCAGCATGCTTACTTTCTCCATTCCCGTATTCCGGTTCAGGCCTTTTACTCTCCACCTTTTTATGTTTTGGTTGCCACAAATTGTCCCTGTTGATGGTGGTTGAATAGCCTCCCTTAGTATTTCTTGTAGTGTAGGTCGTGTATTAGAAAATTCCCTCAGCTTCTGTATGTCTGGAAAGGTCTTTATTCCTCCTTCATATCTAAAGGATATATTTGCTGGATATATTATTCTTGGCTCATAATTTCTCTCTTTCAATAGTTTGAATAGTTGGTTCCACTCCCTCCTGGCTTATAGAGTTTCTGCTGAAAAATCTGATGATAATCTAATGGGCTTTCCTTTGTAAGTTACCGTCTTCTTTTCCCTGGCTGCCTTGAGGATTCTTTCTTTGTCGTTGATTTTAGACAGCTTCAATACAATGTGCCTTGGAGAAGGCCTGCTGGGATTGAGGTAATTAGGTGTTCTATTTGCTTCTTGGATTCGAGGATCCAGTTCTGTCCACAAGTTTGGGAAGTTCTCATCGACGATTTGTTTGAATATACTCTCTGTTCCCTTCTCTCTTTCTTCTCCTTTTGGTATGCCCATTATTTTTATATTGCTCTTTCTGATGGAGTCAGAAAGTTCTTGTAGAGTTCTTTCATTTCTTTTAAGTCTCAAGTCTCTTTCTTCTTCCATCCGTGTTATTTCCAGGTTTCTATCTTCGATGTCACTGATTCTGTCCTCCATCTGGTCAACTCTACTTCCTAAGCTGGTTATTTCATTCTTAATTTCTTCTATTGAGTTCTTAATCTCCAGTAATTCTATTTGGTTCTTTTTTAAAATTTCAATCTCTTTCGTAAAATGCTCGTGTTGTTCTTTGATTGTGTTTGTGCAGCTAGTCTCAGTGCCTAAGGCTTCTGTTCACTGCTCGGCAGTGAGGGCTTAAACTACCGTTTTCAGCCTTCTTCCCTCAGTCTTTTCTCCGAGGTCTCTGCCATGAGCATTGGGTCCAGCCATGTTATATACTGCCCCCTCAGCCCTGTGGGCCATAAACGGAACCCTAGCAGTCCGAGTTCTTCCCTCTCCCGCAGCTGCGGTAGTTCCGGGATGCAGCGAGGTCGGAGCACTGAGCTAGGTCTGCGTCCTGTGCTCGCGTGGCTCTGTCTCCACACTTCTCCCTTCCCTCCTATCCCCCCCCCCACCACACGATTCGCCCACCTTTAGGTGAATTCAGTAGTGGGCCTCTTCGTCTTGCCTGTCTGCTGTGCAGGGAGTCCTTTGTGGAGTTATTGTTGTTTGATTAGTTGTAAATTCCAGGGGAGCTTTACAGAGGCTCACTTCACGCTACCATTTTGATGATGTCACTCCCATTTAAATTTGAAGAGGCTCCCCACTATGTGAGTGTCGTGTCCAGCGCAACACGGGCAGTGAGGGTGTGAGAAGGGGCGGTTTGGGTTAAGTTTTTAATAAAGAAACAGAGTCTTAATGTAGTTAAATCTCTCTGAAGGCCAAGGGTCTCTCAGTCTCAGAGGACTGGAGCCCAGAATAAGGCCTACTGAAGGTTTTTATTGATAGGTATACAAATACAAGAAAGTAACAATGTTTCTTACACGGTCTGTGGGACTCATACATCATAGCAGAAAAATGTTTATTCCAATCACCCTTTGTCTGTAAACAGCCAAAGCACAAGGGCCCATAATGTCTTACCTAAGGTATGTACCCTCTCAGGGTCAAGTCTCTCGTATTGTAACAGCTCCATTGAGATAAGTGGAGAGAACTGATCTTTGTTGTCTTCGTGACTTCTCTCACAAACAGGTGCCAGGGAAAAGGCAGAGCCAGCAACAGCTTTTCCCAGGCAGGGGGAATGGGAGGCAAGGCCCCTTCCCATATCCTTCTAAGGCAGCTCATTGGGGTCCCCACTCGGTTCCGCCTGGCTTAGGTTGTATCTCCCGTGAGATATCTTACCTGTCTTTGGCTGCAAACCATCTTTTGGGGACCAGACAGAGAGACATAAGGTGTAAACACAAGGATGGAACAGAGTCCCAGAAAGGCACAGTCTCACAGACTCTTCTTTCCTTAAGGAAAGACATGGGGGGACAGTTGGCTAGGCTGTTGTGTGATGACGTGTGAGGATCTGCTTCAGGTGGAAACCTGCGATGGGGTAGGTACTGCTGCTTCTCTCCTCGGCTTGCTGGCTCGATGTCCGACTCCCAAAGGGGAGACAGGTTTTTAAATAAGTATAACATGAGACCTCTTCCATATAAATGAAAAATAGGAAAGCATGGGACACCTATGCCAGAAGGTTGATTTTAATTGGGGTGATTAGAAAAGGCATGAAAGAGATGGTGGCTTTTGAGCTAGGTCTTGGATAAGTAAGATTTTGACAATGGAGATGAGTTCAGAGGAGTAGGAAAGTGGCAGGTATGTTGGGAGGATTTTGTGGCATTTGCAGTATAATGGGCACTGGGGTTTAGGGGTAAAGTAAATTTGGAAAGGTCAAATTATAATTATGGATGTCCCTGAGTACCATGCAGAGAAATCAGGACTTTATGTAATTAATACTTAGTTGTAATCCGCACACGTCAAACCTGTGTAGAGGCTGAGATCGAGCATGAGGAGCCTTGAAGAAGTGTGATATGGGGTCCACAGTGATGTCACACAGCCACCGAGCCAGGGACTGTGAGACAGATGCTGAGCACCTTACGTCTTTTGTGGCCATTATCCTGCTTCTCACGGGTGCTGGTAACCCCTCTTCTCCCTCATTCCTGGGATCTGTGGTAGAGAATTGAGGATATTTATCTGGCTCACATCATATCAGTAAGGCAACAGTGATTGCAAAGCCTTATTTGAAGTTTTAAATCTCTCAGAAGCACCTTGATCTTGCCCCAGCTATATACGTATAATGTAAAACACACACACACAGAGAGAGAGAGAGAGAGAGAGAGAGAGAGAGAGAGAGAGACAGACAGACTTGGCAACAAACAAACCTTGGAATAAAATGTTTTCGTTTTTTCATTTAGGTGTTGTTGCTTTAGGCCATGTGTATGTTCACATCTGAGCTTTGCTAGGTCTCTTAAAACTACCTTATGCAAATCTCCCCCCACTATGTCTCTTCAAGTTGAATAGCTCATCTAAGCACATCAGACAACTTTGGATAAACTCTTAATTGCATGTATTATACCTGAGTCCATGGCCATAAACTATGTAATTTAGGGGTACATCACTATAGATGGATGCCAAAGAGGTATTTTCCACTTAATTTAATCCGTATTACTTTCTATCCTAGTATTAGAGTGCCATTCTTCTAAAATATTTCCTGTGTCCTAATATAGGGCATCCAACAATATATGTAAATTCCTCTTATAGCATTGAGCATAGCTTTGCTTGTATCTCCATATTTTGACGTTTTCTTTGAGAAGGAACGCTTAGAGATAAAGTGATGAAAGATATATGTCCTTTTGGTGATTCCTCTAGTAGAAATCTGGGATTTGTTTAGTTGAATATCAAGAGTATTTATCATTGAGTATCCCTTTTAGAATAAAGGGCAAGCAGGGTATTTGTTTTAGCTTTAAAACTGTGAAAAAGTTTACCATTAATTTTAGAAGGTGAATTTTAATATGACTTTAAGTGAAATCCAACTTAGCTATGTCTGGACTATGTTTCTACTCATGCAGCTCCCTTGCATTTGTGACACTTAACCCCAGCCTGTGTGCTCAGCCTTGCCCCTCGGGGGGCTGTTCTGTCCCTGTGCCCGGAGCTGGATGCAGAAGGCCGGGGACTCCACGTTCGGCCTGTGTCCAGTCCTGTTCTCACATTTGTGCCCTAGTTGCCAGGAAACGGGCTTCCTGTTTTACTCACCGATGATCACTTCTCCACTGGGTGTCAGTTTCCTGTCAGATACAATGTATTCAGTTTGGATTTCTTGCCCCCTTTTTTGTCAGACCTCTCTGTTCATAATGTCTTCCAAGCTGCCCTCTACCTGGATCCCGCTTTCACTTTCAGCGCTTGACTTCTGACGACCCCCCACCTGCTCTTTCATCTTATGGACTCGTCATCCCATGGCAGGGCTCTTAGACCAGCTCCTCTTTACCATCTCTTCATTAGCTGACTCTCTTTTTTGTATTCTGATCAAGCCTTCTGTAGTCAGTCTTGTTAGACTGCTTCATTGTTATGGAGAAATTATCAGTCTTTTGTCAGCGGTCATAATTTGGCACTAGAGCATAATTCCCCAAGGAACACGGGCTTTATGTTAGAGATTCCACATGTGCATTGTTGGTGTGCAATGTACAATATTATCCTGTGTGGAAGCACTAATTTTCTGTCTCCTTCCTTTTGTTTTCCTCTCCAAACAGTATCGCTTTTTATTATTCCGATACAGCTTGTTTCATGGTTTCAGATCATAGTCTTTGATTCATGTGGCCCTCTCTAGGAAAAATGTTAAAAAAAACACAACTTTGTTTGGAAAGTACTTTTGGTGATTTGGGGCTGAAGTGGGGTGGTAGTTAAGCCGATCTTGATTCCCTGTCCTCTCATATTTCACCTCCCAGGAAGATGTAGCTGCATAAGCTCTGACCTGATTCTCAGGACAGCTTCTTTCTGTGGCTGAGAAGTAACTTTCTTTACCACTTGGTTGATGCAATTGCTGTTTGGAGGTGTGAGGCCCTGGGATATAGGCACATGATGAGAATTCTTCTCGGGACACAAGAGTAGGAGGAAATAACTCTCAAAGATGTGAATGATGACAACTGAAATCTCCAAGGAGATTTCAAAACCAATGTTGGAGGACTAGTGTGCAAACGTAACTGTTTTTTTTCTTAAACAAGCATTAAAATCTAATACTGATGTCAATAAACCACTTGTTCTTAATTGCATCTGGACCAGTCATCCCTTTTTTCTAATAAATAGCTTATAATACATTTTCTATCCTGAAATAGCCATAGATGATAGGTCTATAATATATACTTAATTTTTAAAATACGTGTTTACTTTTGTATTTATTTAAATGTATAATATAATTATAAAATTAGTTCAATGCCCTATCTATAACATAAGAAGTAAGAATAACTTCAGTAAAGTAACATGTACATCAATACGTAAATACTTGGGCACAACTACCCTGGAAGATTTAATTTAAGATGCATCCATTCACATTTATAGAAAAGCACTAAGTGTGCCAATCACCAGTGCAGATTGATACAAGTATATTCTATTATTGATGCAAATCCCATGGGTAGCACATGATGTTCCAAACTAGCAAATAATCATCGGCAAGTTTTCTAATAAAACAAAATACTATCCTCCCTGGTGAGTGGTTGGATTTCTGGAAAATTGTGTGTATATTAAAACCATGCAAAAATACTTTGTGTTTATGTAAACTTAGTGTTAGGCTCAAATAGTCATAAGTAGGTTTTCCACTTACGTGGATGGTCCTGGAGGATGTTTGAAGCCCCACGACTGTCTTTCATGTAGCAGGTCATCTGGCATCACTGACTGTTGCTCATCTAATGTCAGCTGTGCCCCCGTCATTGGGACACATAACCCCACTGATGTGCACACTGTCCCTCAGTGAGGGTAGAATACGGCCTCCTAAGAGGCCCGCTGCTACGGTCATTTGGCTGGCGGGGCTCCCCTCTAGGTGAGCTGCTTTGGGGAGGAAAAAGTGGGTGCATATGACCCCCATAATCCCCACCATGAGAGCTTCCCTGAAACTGGATGATTCCAAGGGCCTGTCACGTGCGCACTTCCACTTCTCTAAAGTAAACATTGTGTTTTTTGAAATGGTTCAAACATTTCTCTCAAATACTAAGTTCTGTTGTAGAAATTTAAATGTGACCCTCTGTCTTTGGCATTTGGGCTATAATCTAGATAAACTAGGTTATTATTTTGTTATATTAGACATGTTTATTTCTAAGCCTGAAATTCTGTGTGGTGAGGCATTGATTTCTAGAAAGGAGAAAAAGGTAAGTGTTTCCAGGATAGTCTCTCTCTCTCTCTCTCTCTCTCTCTCTGTGTGTGTTCTGATACACACAGTGACTTACTACTTAGGTGTTTGTATTAGATGTTGATTTAAAAAAACAAAAAGTCTCAATCAGGCTCCCTGTGTCGGTGAATTTGGGAAGTGCTTTCCCCAGCTTACTCTTGAATTTGCCCATGTGACTGGCTTTGGCCAATGGGATGTCACCAAACAGTCCAGTTGCAGCTGAGTTGATCCAGATCAGAAAACTGCCCAGTTGATCCACAGGATTATGAGAAATAATAAATATTTCCTGTGTAAAGCCATTAAATTTGGGGGTGACATAACACAGCAAGAATTAACCAGTGCATGCATAGCCCAGGCAGGATCAGCAGGGGAACCACCCAGTTTCCCAGATTGTCCACAGAATTGTGAGCTAATAGACAATTGTTGTTTTTAACTACTGTTTTGGGGCCATTTATTACACAGTAGAGCCTAATTGATACATGTCTGTGTACAGCAGAAGCTCGGTTCTTGTTTCCCTTCTACACTGGATTTCCTCCTCAGTTGCCAAAAATATGGCCATCTACCAATACCTGGCCCTTGATGTATAAAATCGTATGGCTAATTCCTTTCCTTTTCTTCTCTTGCTATATGTAATGCTCTTAGTAACATTATGCTTTATACTCTGTTGCTTCTTTCGGTTCCATTAACAATAGGACCTGTTAGAATTGTCTGGCCAAGCATGACAGCTGCAGTGCAGGCTCCTTACAACTTGCTCAGCTCCATAATCACACATGTAACTTAACAGGGGGCGTTTATTATGAGACAGATGTTGTATAGTAGAATGAGTATTAAATGTGAAGCTAGAATGCTTGAGTATAAACTGTTAGGTGTTAGCTGTGTGACCTTAGGAAATTTCTTTAACCTGTTCAAAATCTATTTCTTCAGCTTTTCTTTTCTTGTCACATTTAAATCATTTTCTCTTTCAATCTTTGGCTTTATTCTCTTCGCTTCCAAAATGCGAATGCATTTAACAACCCAGGACTCTTTTTTTTTCTTTTTTTTGGCTTTTGTCTCCTTTTAACTTCTGACCTCAGATTCATAGGTACGATTTGTATTTTAGATTGGAGTCCTCCATGATTTACGCTAGGCTTGTGGCTATTTGCAATCCCTGTCCCCCTCCCTCACTTCTCCTCTCTCTCCCTCAACTCCCTCACCCCCTCCCCCTTTTTCTCTAGGCCCATGTTCACAGCCTTGGGTGGACATTAGAATCATTTGGCAAGCCTTTAAGAAAAGCCCCATCCATACCACGTGAATCAGAACTCTGGGGCTTGGCCTGGGGATTGATTTTTTGTTTGTTTCTTACAGCTGTCCACATAATTCTAATGTCAATCACGATTAAGGGTGACTTCTCTACCCTTATTCCAGTTACTGGACTGGCCCGTTATCCAGTCTAGGGCTCTTATGTTCTAGTAAGATTTTTGGCTAATCTGTGTATCTGAAATGTGCTGGTTTTATGGATTAAAAAGGTTTTATTCATTTGTTAAGCAAATACTGTGCACCTAGGGCCCCAGGATTCAAACCACTTGAACGAGTGAACTGCCTTGCAGGAGCTAAGGTGCTAAGGCTGGAATATAAACAAATACATTAGGATGACACCGATGTGGATGGTTTAATACATAGCATCAGAGAGAGACCCAATTCAGGTCTGGGGGGATGTGTCATCAGGACAGACTTCAGGAGGAAGTGAACTGGAACACCTTGAAAGGTGAGCAGTGGATCAATATGTGGATAAGTGGCAGGAATAAGAGGTGGGTGAAGTCAAAGCAAATCGAACCACCGTTATAAAGGCACCAGGACGTGAACTGGCAGGTTTGGGGACAGGCTTTGGGGAGGGGTGCACAGCCAGAGGTGAAACTTGGCAGATAGGCGGGGACTGGATGTGCAGAGGCGTTTGCAGGCGTTTGGCTTTATTCTGTAACGGAGACCTAGTGTAAAACCCCTAGTGAAGGGTTTGAAACAGAAGTAACAAGAGCAGTTGAGTGCTTTTAGAAACACTATCCTGGGCAAACATAAGGAGGGTGGATTAGAGGAAGGCAAGGTGAGTGTCAGGGAGGAAGGCCTTTGGCAAAAACGTGACAATCTGAACTGCAGGAACAGCTGAGTTGGTGGGTAAAGGGATAGTGTGTTGGGAGGGTCAGCGGGATTTGATCATGGATTGAATGAGTCGGAGGAAGAGGTTAGGAATTTATGATGAATCCCAACGTTTGGACTTGAGTGGCGACTTTGGCGGATTTTCTGAAGATCGGGAATGTACAGGAGTAGCGGTCAGAGTTTGAGATGCCTGATCCAGGCACCTGCTGCGGGGCTCACTGGCTCTTGAGGTCTGGGCTGATTCAGACTGAGCCCCCGGGAAGGGGTAGAGACTGCCAGTGTTGTAAGCAGGCGTTTTGATGAGGATTTCAAAGAGAGTTGATGAAATCGCTCTCTTTTGAAACAGGATCATATCCCCTAGTTAGAAGACGCAGGCAGTTCACTAGGTCTGAGTCAGCTTGCCTGGCAGCATCCCACGTTGGAGGCTTTCAGCTGGGGCTACCATGCTGTCATTAATTGATAGCACATCTCAAGTTTGTCATCAAATACCCCTTTGTTCCCAAGTTTGGTTGTAACTTTGTGACAGTGGACAGTGACACTTCCTAGGTCAAAGTAGCGGGACTCGTTACATGACTTTTAAACTGATCATTTTGATCGCTGTTTCCGTCACGGCAGATATATGTATAAAGTTCTGTGACTTGCTTTCTCTGTCCATCCTTACATATTGTTGAGGGGAAATTTCTTCTGTGTGCTTTTGGTAGGAAAGGAAAATATCTCCCTTTGGTAAATGAGCACAGGATTTTGCCTGGCATTCATTCAGAAGTGGGAGTCATCTGGAATTCAGAGAAAGCATTGTTTCTTTAATGAAGCCTTTCGTTTTCCTAACTCAGGTATCTTTAGTGAATTATGAAAATCAGTGGCAATCTCTAAGTACCTTAATCATATGAGATTAAAGCAATTGTTTTCCTTTGTGAGAAGTCACTTTCAAATGTGATAGTTGTGTTTTTTATTTCTGGCCCTGATTATACTTCATTTTAGAAACACTTCTCTGGGCATTGTGGTTACTGAAAGGCTGATTAGCAGGCTCTCTAGCTTATTTCCTTTAGCGCAAAATCATTATTGTCTTCAAATTAACCATCGTCTGAGCCCTTATTGGATAATGCAGACAAGTGTTTCTTTTTCCTCTTCTCGTTTTACAACTTCCCCTTTACACCTCTGTGTTTTCAAGTGTGGTCTTTCAATTTCTAAACCGTATTAATACATACATTCTTAACAACTTTCTCCTTTTCCATATTAATACATATAGTAAAGGATGTGTGCTTTGTTTTTCATGTAAGCACCTTCTACATTGGACTTCATAATAATGAGCTTAATGATTTTTCCCATGTTGTCACACTTTTAGTCATGATGATTATTTTGAACATTATTTAATATTAAGAATCAAAGTCTCTGACATGGTTAGAGAAATAAGGGGAGGTTTCAGATTGTGAGGGGCCTTTCACTGGGTTTCAGGGCAGGCCTGAAACTGGCCAGAACAGAGCTGCAAACCAGAACTCAAACCAGAAGAGCGGACATGGGGATGGGCTTACGCTGTGGTACCAGGCTTCTTTCCTTTGCTCCTCTCCACCCACCTTCCAGCCTTCTTCAGAGCTGTGTGGATTCTTGCCCTCTGGCTTCTGGTTGGATTTGGCCCTAATGGGAACCTGGCAGAAGCTGAGGCAGGGAGGAAAGAGAAGTCAAGTCTTCATCCCCACTCCGCACCCTCACACTCTCCCGTATCAGGTTATCTGGAGAGGGCTGTGTTGAGTGCTCCCCACAAAACAGCAGCTGTGACTATTTCTCAGGGTTTCAGTAACTGCTCCTTCACCACTTCCGCTCAGCCTGGGAGTGGGAACAGCGCAGCTGACGCTGGTCCAGGGCAGGGTACTGTCCCTCTGGTTCCCTTTTCCCCATTCTTTGTAAGTCATCTTTTCCTAAATAAACCCTCCTCAAAGGATTCCAGTCTGAGTGCCCCATCTCTTTCCTCTTCGGAACCTGACTGATATGCTGGTCAGAGTTTGCTTAGAGGAGAAAATTCTGGACACCACATATAGTAGGAATTAGGCTGTTTACATTTGGATTTGGTTGATTCAGGCTTAAGATCTTTAGTTCTTCCTTCTTAGGATGGTTTTAGAAGGAATAGTTGAGAATCCAAGTTGGCTATTTCATGGTATGCAGAGGTTCTAATTTTTATTCTTTTGTTATTTGCTTTGCATAATCAGATCTTTGGATCCTCTCTTTTTTGACTTTGTGTAATCTACTACTTTTGCAGCAAAGCTTGAAAGAAGTTAATATTGATACAGAACCCAAATAAATAGTTTTCATTTCTACCTCTACTTTGATAAATTGGTTAAACATTTATTTGTGATAGCTCTAAGCATGTGTTATGCTGTGAGGTGGAGATTTAAATGGAAACTTTTCTATGTTGATATATTATCTAGTTATTTGTCAAGTAATTCTTCCCAGTCTTGTATTTGGATGTCTAATTTATCATATATTAAACTCCACATAATTAGATTTTTTTCTGGTACTTCTAAATTTTTACATCAGTCTGCTTTTCTAATTTTATGGTAGCATACTAGGGTTTTAATGATTATTACTTGTAATAAATGTACAAAGTAGTGCTAAGCTGCCGTGTCTCTTCCATGTTCTCTTTTCGAGTATTTCACAACATACTTTATTCTTTCAAATTAAGTTTTGATTTATTTCTATTGGTAATTTGACTAATAGTCCAGAGAATACAGGAGTTAACTTAAAAAAAATTGACATTTTTGCAATGTTTAGCTTTTTTTGAAAGGAACGTGTTATTTTTTCATTTATTTCTTACACTGAATTATTTCTTACAGAAATGTTATGTAATTTATTAGTTATATCACCTCTTGCTAAATTTTTAGTACTTTATAATTTTTTGTTGGTCTCTGGGCTTCTTGTAATAATTTCTACCTTGTTGCCGGTATATGAGAATGCAATTTTGGTCGTGCGCGTGGCTTCTCTACTAAATATTGTTAATGTTAATAGATCTTACAATTACCTTTTCAGTAGATATTAATTATGCCTGCAAATAATGTCGTCATTTACAGTATTTATTACTGTGATATCTGTTTCATGTCAGAGCATTAAAAATTTTCAGAGGGCTATTAATAGTGATAATAGTAGGCTTCTTTCTGGAGCTGATGCATTTAAGGAGAAGTTCTCCAGTTTTAATGAAGCATGTTTTGGCTCTTTGTTTAGTGTGGTACGTTTTATTATGTTTATTAACTTCCCGCTATCCTTATGTCTAAAATGTTTTAATTCAGAAGAAGAATGGAAAATCTGTTTTGTGATTTTCAGATAGTTGATACATTAACAAAACCCATATAAGCTGGAGGCTGCCACTATTTGGCTTTCTTGATTTGTGGTAGGTGTCTATTTGGGGGTAACTTTCATTAGTTTTTTGTACACTGGTATTAGGCGCTCAGCTGGGCTATGTGGGGCATCTGTGCTCTTTACCAGTATCTTTCTTAAAGAGGTTTGGTATGACTCTCGTATCCTTGAGCCCATTTTCTGCATTGATTATATGCAATGATGCAGAAGAGAGGGAGCAAGAAAACCAGAAGGAATCTCAACGGTGGTGATGGTAGATTTCTTTTCTTTCTTTCTTTCTTTCCTTTTTTTAAAAAAAAAACAAAACAAAAACTTTTATTTATTTTAAGTGTGGTTTTCCAGGACCCATCAGCTCCAAGTCAAGTAGTTATTTCAATATAGTTGTGGAAGGCGCAGCTCACAATGTCCCATGTGGGGATTGAACTGGCAACCTTGTTAAGCGCACCGCGCTCTAACCAACTAAGCCAACCGGCTGCCCTTCTTACTTTCTTTTCACTGCTGTTTTGTAGAATGCTGTGCTAGATGTTATTGTACAGTGATGCGAGGTCGTCATTTAGCAGTCGTTTATCCAGGATAAAAAATAAGAGATTCCTTTTAATACTTGTAGTGGTGTGACTTTAAACTGTGTTTATTCAGTGATGGTTTTGGAGATTAATGTGGGTTGGTGGTAATGGTCAGTATTACAATTGAATTGGGAAGTGGGTCTACAGTTGTCACGAAGTAAATGTGTTACACAGATAAGACATGCATGGTACATGTGAGTATAGACCTATGTATACATGTGAGAAATATATTTAATCTCTTGGCTGACAAAGGAAGTAAAGTGTTGTAATCTTTATTGTAAATCAATTAATAGAACCAAATTGAGTGATAATAAATTAAAATTTTAATGGTACTTTTATGAACTGTTAGGTGCTTTTAATCTTTACCTACAACTGAATATTATTTAAAGAAACTTGAAAAATAGAATGGTTTATATTATTCCATGGAAAGTAAATTCTAACATATATATTATATTTTAAAAATCTAATATTATGCTACTATATGAGATAATCTAATGTATGTACATTTAATTCATTTTTACATGCAATATTTACTGCTTAATTATACTAGAAGGTATAATTGGTGAACAGTAAGGAAATGGAGGGGCCAAGAAATTTCCACTTCCTATAATTACAAGTGGATCTGAGTGAAAGTTTGAGAATCTTCCTGTTCTCGATTATGAAGAGTGATGATTTTTCTATTAAAACCTGGATTTTCATATTGTGTTATGAGAGACTCTGGGTGTTATTTTTACTTTGTATTTTAACTGGGTGCTTTTGCTGCTTTTCCAGCAGGAGAGCGGGGCACTGCCAGGTGGACGTAGAAATCTAGATTCCTCATTCAGGCTCAGTTGACACTTGGGTAGAAGCTCTAATTACTGCTGGGTGGGGTGGGATTTCTGCCTCTCGCTGGAAACCAGCGTGTTCACACTGGGTGATGGTCCTTAGTCCTTCCCCAACCTCGATGGGAGGGGAGGGCCGCTGCTGCCCTGTGTGGGGGCTGAAGTTCTACTCCCCATATTGCCTCTGCTGACACAGCGGAGGGGTGCTTGTTACCGCCCAGTGGGCATAATTTCAGCTCCCTACTTGGCACCATTGATGTAGGAGATTTTTACGTGAGTGAGTGAGTCAGTGAGTGCCGGGATCATGTCTCTAGAAACCGAAGAATGGAAGCACGGACCAAAGAAAGGCAAGGAGTTGTAAAAGAGGATAGTTTATTAAAAAGCAAAGAGTCACAGCTCCTAAGCGGGAGGGGGTCTCTAATGGGGTGCCCAGTGACTGAGGCAAAAGTTCTTACTTTGATACCTTCCCTTGCCTGCTTGGGGAAGGGGACTGGCACTGTCTCATGGAATTTGTCTGTCAGGTTTGCTCTGTTTACCCATCCGAACGGATTAACGAAATAACCCATTCCTATCTGTTGGATCTGTTCTGTTTGTCTGGACAAAAGGGATTTTATGAGATAATTTATTAACCTCAAGGTGGTTACATTTTGTCCTGGAGTGAAGGAATTATTTCAGAACCTGAAGTTTCAGGATATGGTTGTGTTTGTTTATTTTACCAGGGACCTTCCTGTCTTCCTAACAACATGCTAACTAACCTGTCTCTCCACTCTGCAGGACCATTGGGAACCTTGTTAAAGGCTCTGGGAGGATGGAATTCTAGGCTTGCATTTCACCTTTGCTGGCATCGGTGGGAAGAGGAACATTGTGGTTTTTTGGTGTTTGGTGGAATAGACTGGCTATTGTCTAAATGTTTTCTGTCTTGTTGGGTGCCTATGTCCTGCTCCTTTGGCTACATAGAGGAGCCTCTTACTGGGGCTTTTATTGGTTTGGGCCTCTTGGAGTTTCTAGATTTCCTACCTCTCCGACTCAAATCTGGGAGATATATATATATATATATATATGGCAAAAACGACCACCATGTCCTTCCTTGGTCCCCACGTGTCTGCCTTTTTCTCTTTGCCATTCTTATGCTTGTTGTATATATGGATTATCTCAGGTTTTTAATTGTACTTAATGGGAGGAATAGGGAAAAGTATGTGTACTCACTCTTCCCAGAAACAAAAGTACTGTGTAACATTTTTGAAATGACAACATTTTAGCAATCAAAGACAGTTTAGTATTCACTGTTCTTTGCAGAGACCTTAGAGCTCTTCATCATTGTATTGCGTCGATGAACCATAGTTTGTTTGTGCTTGCAAATAATAACACAGTATCCTTGTGCTTGGGTTATTTTGTATTCTTGCCAGTGTATTTTGGAATACACTAGAGATGGGATTTCTGGATCAAGGGTAAACATATTTGTAATTTTGGCAGAATTTTTAATTCTAGAGATTATGCTACGTTTGATATCTGTTAGGGCTGGACAGCCCTCCCCTTCACCCAGTTGCTGTGCTTTTCCAGACTGTTCATGCTGTTTATTTCTCTGCCTTGAACTTTCAAATCAACTGTTGAAGAGTATCTAGGTTGCCTACAGTTTTTTGGTTATGGGATTATGTCTACGTTATATGGAATAGACGGCATATCAGATCAGTGAGGAAAAGATGGACTTTTTTAATAAATAGTGTTGGAACAACTGCATAGCCATATGGAAAAATAAAATTAGATTTGTTCCTCATGTAATATACAAGAATAAATTCCACATTCAGAATAGATGCTAAGTAAAGAAAATGAAATAGTACAAGCACTCAGAAATGGAGAAAGTGTTCCTATACAAGATTCAAAATGCAGAGCAATTAAGAGAGACATTGACACATTTGCATGACCAAAGACATCATAAGCAAAGTCAAACTACTCAGATAAACTGGGAAATTTTGCTACATGCCACAGACACAGAATAAGGACCAATAATTTTGATTTGTGCAGAGCTATTAAAAACTGAAAAAGAGTAATAACCCAATAGAGAAAAAAAAAAAAACGGCAAAAGATAGAGAAGATAAGTGCAAATGGGCCTTAAACATATATATGCAATCCTTAATTATACCAATGAGAATCCTTCTTCCCTACCAGAGTGGTAAAATTCCAAAAGCTTTATATATATATATTTTTTTCTTTGTTTTGCTGGCAAAGCTTTGAGATTAAAGCACTCTATGACATTGCTTATAAGTTCAGATTCACCAGTACTCGTGCAAGAGTTGTTGGAGGGTGTGTTTATTAAGAGCTTGGACATTATAACTAGATGGCTCCTATTAGCTGTGTGACCTTGCACAAATTTCTTCACCTCCTTAAGTTTTAGTCTTCTCGTCAATGAAATGGGGATGGTAAAAATATTTATCTTGGGTGATTGCTATGAGAATTACATGATACATTACATGGAAACATACTGTTTCTTTTTTCATCATCACCTTTCCTATGTTTCCTAATTTTTTATGTTAAATGATGGGTGTTAAAGGGGCCAGAGAAGTTAAGAGTGATTTATTTAGCTAAAGATCAAGGGGCAAGAGGATACTTAGAAGTTGAGGTCGGGCAATTGCAAGCCAGTGCCTTTTGCCTGTGCAAGTACAGGGCTTGGGAAGGTCAAGTGTGGAACTGGAGCTGTCTACTGAGGCAGATACAGCAGAACTCCCAGAGAGCTTTTTTAAAAACATAGAGCCACGCCTACCTCCACCCTTAGTCTGATAGTCACCTACTAGCGTAGATGGCGAGGGACCCAGGGAGAAGAGAAAGAGAACGGTGGATGAGGTGCGAAGTGGGAAAGAGAGTCTTCTCAGAGAGCCCGCTCCAGAGGTTGGTCTGTCCCAGGTTATATTTCCTGAGTGAACTCTCAGTGGCGGCCCTGTTCCCGGGAACCAGACTAGCCCTTGTGATTGCCGCTGATCTCCATCCATGGTTAACTGCAGAGCTCTGGTACTCAAAGATGGTGGACAGGCAGGACCAGTGTCATCACAGCTTGTAAGAAATTCAGAAGCTCGAGCCCCACATCTAGCCACCGTATAAGAATCTGCATTACAGCCAAATCTCCAGGAGATTTGTATGCATATCCACGTCAGAAGCACTGTCTAGTGGATACTCTTCAGTACAGCTATCTAGGGGAAAGAAAGAGATGGACTGTGTACTTAATACACATTTTTATTTACCTGATTTGGCTACCTTTTCATTCTCAGTATTAAGACTCTTCAACTTAGGCATTAGGTTCTAGTCTGCCCATTTAGAGGGGGAAAACTGAAGGCAGGGGACGTTTGTTTTTTTCCTAAAATAGAGTGGCATGGTGTGATTAAGAAATTACTGGGAGATGAGTATCAGATGTTTCTCTACTGGGTAAGGATCAAATTTTGTGCAGCCCACTCCTTGATATAAAATAAAAACTTGAAATCAAATTTCCCCTTTGAGAAAGTAGAACATCATCTTCTTTTCTTTCTAACGATAACTCGTTGATGAATTCCTAAGCAAAGTGAGTTCAGTTGGAGCTACTTTCTGAGAGTTCAAAGGAAACTTATTTTTTTCTGTCAATGACTGCGAGTTTAAAGGTAATAATTAATATAGTTTTATATTCATGTGGAAGCTTATACGGTTTATTCTGTATTACCCTTCTCTACTTCAAATGATCCTCTGGAATATACTCTGAATTTGGGGACATTTTCTATTATTAGCCATGGCTGGTTTGTCCTTCACGTCTATTTCAACAGAAATACTCAGGTAATGTATTTCTTCATGTTTCCACCCTCCTAGAGCACTGCTTGTGCCCAAGACAGGGAATAACTTTTAGAAAATTACATATTTTCATTGATTTCTGAATGAGGGCTAATGTTTTGATCTTTTGTTACAAATTGTGGATAAACTTTTCTGGGGTACAGTCTTGTGAAATGAGCTATTAACAATTTTTCTAGATGTGAGGTCAAAGCATGATCATTTATTTGAACAACTGCCTTAATTCTGGAGCATTCCTTGGGACCTTGAGCACATTTCTCGCTAGAAGCAAATTAGCTAGCACTTTTGTGTTAGTTTTTAGGAATATGTCTCTAATAGGTGAGCTTTGCAGCTTGCCTGTTAACAGTTTTAATTAAAGCAAACCATACATTATGTGTAGAAAGATAATTTAATAAGGTGTAGGATATGTAGAATAATTTAATATGTGGTAGGAGTAACATACTCAAACCGCTTTCTTTCTTGTAGCTATGCCACAGAGCATATGCAGAACAGTCTCTTTCCAGCCTACTTTACATCTTAACTGTGTCTTGGCTTTTGCCTATAAAACTGCCTGCCTCGATTTTTTTTTTTTTCCTTCATGTTTTCTAAACTGTGTTCTAAGCTTTGTGCAAAAGCTCTGAAGGTCTGACCTAGGGCTAATTTCCACCCAGCCTGTTATAGTATACAGGCCCTGAATCAAAAGTGTCTAAAAGGAGGTTTCTCTTCAACCAAGATATTAATACAACAAATGTAATAAAATGGCAAGTATATATGATGGTTGCCATCATAGTTTCTTAATTCACAGTTATTTCTTTTATAGTAAATATAATAGTGCATTGCTGGCTATTTTCAAAACCATATAATAAAATTATGAGATTCAATTTAATGTATGTATTATACATACAAAGTACCTAAATATTTTATGCTTTGTGGGCCATAGCGTTTCTGTATCAATGACTCAGCTCCTTTGTAGTGCAGAAGCAGTCATAGTATGCAAATGAACAAGCATGGCTGTGTCCCTGTAACACTTTGTTTATGGAGACTAAAATTATAATTGCATATAATTTTGATGTGTCATAAGGAATGTACTTTTGATTTTTTATTTAACCATTTAAACACGAGACCACCATCTGTAACTTACAGGGCCCGTGAAGTGTTTGCTGACCCCCATGTTAGAAATTTTATGATTTTTACCTGCACTGTTATGAGTATAGTGGTATTATAAAGATGCTTATTTTAGTATATTTCATTTGCTATTTCAAAAGTCTAAATTTGCTTCTGGCTTCACTATTTTAAGATTTCATATCATTATTTTGCTTATGTGATCTGCTTAGTATAAGTCTCCTTATCTCTTTAATTATTTCTTGGTAGGATTTTGCTAATCATGTTATCACCACCCCAAATAGTCTCTGCTTGATTTTTCCCCCCTTGTTTCTCAAAGTACTTAGTAAGATACCATTTGGGAAGCAGAATAATTAAGTATAGTTAGACTTTAAAATCAGATTTCGCATGCTAGCTGTGTGATTTGGGCCAACTTAACTTTCTCTCAGCCTCATTTTACCCAACTTTAAAATGGGAATAACATGATTAGCTTTGCCCCTACACCTTCTGTACACATATTAATGAAGTAATAAAAAACAATAAAAAAAAGCTGGGGCAAATGCAAATTAAAACAACAATGAGATCCCGCTACACCCGTTAATATGGGCAAACTTGGAACACTGACAACCCCAAATGCTGGTGAGGATGTGGAACAACAGGAACTGTCATTCGTTCCTGGCGGGAATGCAACATGGTGCAGCCACTTTGGAAGGTAGTTTGGTGGCTTCTTACAAAGTTAAACCCTTAACCATAGGATCCCGCAGTGTCTCTCCTTGGTATTTACCCACAGGAATTGAAAACTTATGTTCACATAGAAACTTGCGTATGGATATTTATAGCAGCTTTATTCACAATTAAAGCTTGGAAGCAACCAGGGTATCTATCCTTCAGTAGGTAAATGGAAAAATAAACTGTGGTCCATCCAGACAATAGAATATTATTCAGGGCTAAAAAAGGAATGAATTCTCAAGCTGCTAAAAAGACATGGAGGAACTTTAAATGCATATTATTATGTGAAAGGAGCCCGTCTGACAAGGCTTCTGTATGATTCCTGCTATATAACATGCTGGGAAAGGCAAAGCTGTGGAGAAAGTGGAAAGATAAGTGGTTGCTGGGGGTGAGGGGAAGGATGAATAGCCAGAGCACAGAAGACTTTAGGGCAATGAAAACACTGTGTGATACCATGGTGATGGATGCATGTCACGACCCTTTTGTGTAAGTGCGTACGATGAATGTACTGTAAACTATGGATTTTGTGTGATTATCATGTGTCAGTTTATCAGCTGTAACAAATGTTCCCTCTGGTGGGGAAGGTGATAATGGGGGAGGCTGCAGATGGTGGAGGGAGCAGGTATATGGGACATCTCTGTCCCTTCCTCTGAATTTAGTTGTGAACTTAAAACTGCTCAAAAAAAATATTCAAAAAGCTAGTATGGATAGTAAATATTACCTTCAAAACTGTCAGTCAGACCTGACTTTTCCCTGGTTAACATTTTTGTGGGACATACTCAGTTTTCAGCATTAATTTAAGGGGAAGCTCTGTGAAGAAAGGGGAAGCTAGGGCATCTGTAACTTACAAAGAAATACCATCTATTCCTTAACAAGTAGTTCCCAATGCCCACTTCTTTGTGTGTGCTATACTAAAAATGAAGTTATCAGAGACAGCCCGCAAAAGTAACTGAGACAAGCTGTTCTGCAGCATAGTACAGGTTTGGTGCAGTGATACTGTCAGAATGTCCCTTTGTAGCCTCCATACGTTACCAGGCATTTGGTTAAGTCCAACTTTTTTATGATAAAGTTCAGTTTTTAAAAGAATTTCTGTACCTGAAAGGCTCTTAAAATAAATAAGGTAATGTGCAAGCGATGGTGGTTTTGAGTGTTTTCTTTTTGACAAGAGAACAGTAAACACTCTAGTTATGGTTAATAAACAGTTTGAAATGAGTTATGTAATTTCACAATAACATTTTAGCAAAAAGACTTAAATTAGCATAATTAAGCAATGTAATTATTACAGGCTGTTCATATAATTAAGTGTAAAAATTGGACTTTTATAGAAAATGAGTGTTATTTTTCCTGATTTTTCTTTAGGTATGCTTTTTTTTTTAATTGGGAGTAGGAAGAGAAGAAAAATATATAAATTGTAGGTATTGATTTACATCTTGCAGGGAGGGTCAAGAGGGCCTTGGTGCAGATACAGACATAATTAGCTTGCACTTTTCTCTAAGATAATAGTGTCGACTTCCAGAAATCTTACTGCTTAGGCTGCTTTGAAATCTGAGTGGAGGAAGAAGAATGGGAAATGGCGTAGGGCCTGGGTCCTTTTATTGTAGCTTTTCCTGCTGTGTTCCATATGTGATTCCTAGCTTTATGAGGTTGAAAGGTTGACATCCCACTTCTTTGAGCCAACTGGAATGTCCATCAGATTTTCAGTGTGCCTAAGAAACACTAGCATTAGTTCTGTAGAGTAAGTTCATGTACCATTTTTCCCCCGAAAATAAGCCCTAACCAGAAAATAAGCCTAGCATGATATTTCAGGATAACATCGCCTGAGCATAAGCCCTAATGCGTCTTTTGGGGCAAAAATTAGTATAAAACCTGGTCTTATTTTCAGAGAAACACGGTATTAGTAGTAGAACCAGGTTTTATTTTTAGCATCTAATGTACGTAATACCTGGAAGATAGTAGGGACTGAAATGTTTGTTGAATGAATAAGTAAAATACTACTATGTGCGGAGCTTGAAGATGACTAAGGCATAGTTATCATAGGCCTCATCAGGAATAAACGTCCCTCCCACCCCAGCCCCATCCGTGCCGTGTTTCTAATCCTTGTAATTCCCATGTTAAAGATCTTTTGCACTAGTTTTATTTTTCTGTTTTCTACATTTATTTAACAGACTTTTTAGCTTTTAGCATGTATTAAAGTTTTACAACATCTGTAGCAACTAGAAGTACGTGCTACTTCTGTTTTCTGAAGCTTTTTTCTATCACTATGTTATGAAATCCTTGAGAACAATTCTTTATCAGCATAAATAATTTCCATGGATAGATCCCTCTCATCTTATATATATGAGGAGTTGATTTGCTTCAGAGATGACTGAGCAAGATACTGGTTGCCAGTAGAATATTTAGTTCTTTAGGCTTTCAGCGTAGTAATTTCCATGAAAGGAAATATACAGGAGGGAAAGAAGGAAGTGAAATCCCCAGTTAACTGAGGACCATGAATATGGGAATCTTAAAAGTAGAAGAGAAAAAAGCAACAGTGAATGATTTAAATGACTTAGTAGAAAATTAAATAAAAGATGAGTTTCTTCAGTTTAGCAAATTATCTCCCTAATCAGTAGTCCTGCTCAGCGCAATGTAATGTCATCAATGTTTTTCAAGGACTTTTTATCTCCATATATATGTATAAAGAGCTACTTAGTAATATGCATTTAAGGTTTCTCCATGACTCAGTAGTTCAAATTTGTGTCTATTTTAAAATATATTACAAAGCTGCTTCATACTAGGATATATGGGATGGATGGATAGATAGATAGATAGATAGATAGATAGATAGATAGACGGAAAGTGTCTAAGATAAAATATATATATATATATGTATGTGTGTGTGTGTATATATATATATGTTATCTTAGACACTTTCCATCTTTTTAACTGTGCAATTTTAGTTACTTAAAAAGATTTTATAATATGAAGCTGTATATATATGCAATATACATGCAGAAAACCACATGAAACCAATACAGAGCTGAATGAGTTATTAAAGGCAAACACCCTCATTTTGGTGACTAGGTGACAGAGACTTGCCAAGTACTCTGGAAGCCTCCCAGTGCCCACTCCCTCGAAGAAGAAGAAAAGTTTAGCACTACAGGTTGCTTAATTGGAATTATCAGTATGAGCTTCCATATACATGTACACATACATCTATATATCATTTTTTCTCTATATAATATATATTGTATATGTTATATATAATATATATAGCTATATATATTATACATATATAATTAAAGATAAATAAGCCCTACGTCTTCATGTTCCTGAAAGCAACACTTTTAAGCATCTGCGTGGGTCTTCTCTATTATCAAGGGAGTGGTCATGCATCTCCTGTCAGTTCAGCAGTAGATAAAGCTGCTGTTTTGCAGTTTCTTAATGTTACACCACAGGACCTCATGCTCTCGATCAGTCAAGTTGTCATGGTGATTAAGAGTAACAAGTGGCAAAGAATTCAACAGAATTTTATAATTCTGGAAAGCTACATTTTACTTTCTTAATTCTAAATCGAGAAGGTACAAAACCACAGGAATGCTGAAGTGACAAAGACGTGAACATAGAATGTGGGGCTCCCCAGTTCAAACAACTTGACTGCACCACCTGTGTGTATCAGAAAGGACTGAGTCAGGAGGCAGAAACCACAAAGTAATGTGAACAAGAACAGTTTAATAAAAAACAATAACTAGGACAGGGTATTAACCACAAATGGAGTAAAAAGAACTTGAAACGGGATCTCGGTTGGATGAGGGAGAGCACCCATGTTTGATGGACTAAATTGTGCCCCCCCCACACACACCCCAATTCATATATTGATATCCCCAAACCCAGTACCTCAGAATGAGACTGTGTTTGGAGCTAAGGTCTTTAAAGAGGTGATTAAGTTAGAATGAGGCTGTTAGGGTGGGCCCTATTCCAATCTGCTGGTGGCCTTAGGAGAGATGAGGACGCACAGGGAGACAGCTGTCAGGGATGCAAGGGCTCCGGAAAGACCGGAAGGACACAGCAGGAGGTCTCCTCTGTAAGGCACGGAGAGGCCTCCGAAGAAACCAGAAGGTGCTGACACCTTGATCTTGGACTTCCAACCTCTAGAATTGTGACAAAATGAATTTCTGTTGTTTAAGCCCCTAGCAAGTGGTATTTTGGTGGCAGCCCTAGCAAATTGATAAACCAAGGAAGGGACAAAGTTGGCAAAGGAGCCCCCTCTCCAACGCTGAGGTTCAGAGCTCATAGAGAAGCTGTGGTTGCGGCCCCCTGGTTGTTAGTTTCCTGAGCTGTGCTGGCCAGGGCTGGTCCACAGTGGGCAGGCAAGCAGGAAACCCCGCAGGTTATAGGCAGCTTGAGACTGGCTGGCGGGGAACACCTCTTAGGGTTCAGTGGGCCCTGACTGGTGGATAGATGCAGCGAGGGGTTTGGGCAGTGAAAGCGTGCGCACTGCCCGAGGGGAGCAGGGCCTAGGCTGTGCATTGTCCACGGAAGGAGGCCGTGGGGAAGGGTCTACTGGGCCCAGTAGAGGCTGTGAGCTCATTGTGAGGAGCTGTGGTTCAGGGCATGTGCCTGGGGCGGGACACTGTGTGTCTCCTGTGTGCCCAGTTTGCAGCGGGGTGATAGGACCACGAAGAAGCAAACGCAGGCACTTTGGAGCCAGGGAGGAACGCCCCTCCTCTGGCAGTGTCCCTTCAGCATCGTCTACTGATAAAGCTTTCCATCCTACTCACTGCAAAGGAGAAACACTTGTCAGTGTCCGCCCCCTTTTCTGAGAGCAGGCAAAGAAGGGTGGACTTGCTGCCAGGAGGCAACAGATTGATTGATAGCTGTCACGTCATAATAGATTCTCCCTCTCGCCCACAAACTCTTTGGGAACTATTAAAAAACAAAACTGAAAAACTTCCAATTGACTTATTGTCACTGTCATATTACCCATCGTTAGGTAATGAGCTAAACTCCCAGATTGCTAGACTTGAATACAGTATGATCACCATAGTGGAAAAGATTATCTGGGTGGTAGTTCTGGCAAAAATTCTGAGCACTCCCCTATGGAGCTCACGGTTTAGTCTGCACTATATTGTTCACTGAGATTGCTACACGAGAACATTTCACAGACTACTAAGCTGTGAGAGAAAGCTGAAATCATTAGGGTTGCTGTGAACGGGTGGCAGGTCTCGGGATGATCAGTTTGTTTATCTAGACACATTAAGTTATTTAAGACAGTGTTAAAGCAGCGTTTATGTTATAAATCCATTCACTGTCCTTGACAACATAGTGAGGGAATTAATTGGGCAATAAATTCTAGATTCTGGCCTTTATTTCCCATTCAGAACATTTTATTAGATGTGTTTTCTTTTAGTTTTGGTGGGTGCAGTAGTGGGGGGAAAATGATAGGTCAAATTACTCTTTTATTGCCAGTTCTAAGCAACTTTATGCAGGTAGAACTGAGATCATCACAAAACTGATTTATTCATTCAAAAGAGAACACTGATCTTCTGCATCCTCAGAAATAAGAAAACGTTCATGTAGAATCAATTTTAGTACCTTTAGCTTATCGTTTTGTGAATTACCTCTGTTATAAATAGCTTCCGACGAGCAAGTCTCTGTATCTGGTGGCTCTGCTACAGTGAGAATATCCAAAAACCTGAAGTAACTCGGGTTCATAGCTCATATTTCTACAATCAGAAATGATCACACAACAGAGGTTTGTATGTCCAGTGCTCCAATATAAATATAACACATAAAAAGGCATGACTCCTTCTTAAACAAGAAAGGACTATTTTGTTGATGTTTAAAAACCAAGTGAGAAAACACCCATAAAGAGCTAGTATCATACATAGGTCAGTGTCTCCTTTTATCACCCGGTTCAAGTTTAAGTGCTGGAAGGGCTAGGGCAAGTTAGTCGTATCCATGTGCCATATTTCCTTTTCCTTTTTGTTTTATTTTTTTCTCTTTTGTTGAAGGAGGGGTTTCTTTTGTGAGTGACAGGGCACGTATTTCCTGGTAACTGCTGAGTGTGTGATGTTACCAACTGTTGGTGTTGGCCTTTCACCAGCCCCTCACGGTTCTGAGACCTTCAGTCGTGGCTTCTGATACTGGTCCTGGTTGTCAGTCTAATTGCTTGAATCATAACCGGGAAAGATGGTTGTGTGACGTGTCAGGGTAAAAGAGATTTGATTCGGAAGGACTACAACTTAGCTTGTAAGTGGATCAAGTTTGCAAGTTTGATTGTTGGTGCCACTGTTAACATTAGTAAAACACAACTCATTTGGACAAAAGCTTTCCAAAATATAAAGGAAGTAAACAATAAGTACGTGAGAATTCTTTCAGTGTTTACCAAGGCACTGCTGGCACTTCGCTATGGGAATACAAGGAGGAATCCTTGGGCTTTTGCCCTTGACTCATTCGTCGTTAATAAAGGAATCTAAGACACACACACCACTATTATTAAAGGGTTAACATATCCCTAAATAGATCAAAGACCTCCCACCAAGGTACAGGGGCTTGTGATTGATGAGAATGCTCCCTACCAGCTCCTGGAGTTTGCTCATTGTTTCACCAACCATTCTGACAAACTTATCCAGTTTTTAAGTGTATGGTTTTAGAAACAGCAAATAGGTGAGAATAAGAGCTTCTATAGGCAACATAGTGATTAGAGTGAAAAATAATAGTTGACTTCAAGGTCGGACCTACAAAATCCTATGAAGTATATAAGACTATGAAAAATATGTCACTCTAGGGTCATTAAATATAGGGAAACAGACGCTTTATGTTACATTGTATCCTGAGAGCATCTCTGTGTTGTAATCTAGAGTAATAATTGCTGTTCATGATGATAATTTAGAGGTTTAAGAAAGGTTTTAAGTATTTTCTGTTTCAGTACCTTAACATTGCAGACCTTAGTTTTACCATAATCCTTGGCTTTTCCTTAAAACGTCGTTGAATAACTATTCTATGAAAATGGTAAATTAAATGATCTCTTATCTTTAGACAAAACAATCCATTAATTTCTAAAATTGTCAGCTATTCATTTGCTCAGGATTCAGAGAGCAGATGTTTTATTATAGTAAAAATATTTTCCTGAAAGATAAAAGATAACTGTAACTCACAATATATACCTATGGTTGTAAAAATGCAACATGATAGTATGCAGGGACCGTGAATATTTGTATTCCAGATCTTGATTTGTAGATGCTTTGTTTTGGCTTATGAGAAGTCATTTTACGAGCTCACCAGTTTTCTATTCGAGAGAAACACTGGTTGTGGCGATATTCTAACACTGGTGTGTAGGGAAAGGAAACTATAAGGGTCAGGGTTAAAGTTTCGGCCTAGACGTCCAAACAAACTCAAGTTCAAGTCCAGTCCCATCCTCAGGCGAGGATCACAGAGACCACAGCTTTGTGGTGTCTGGAAACGATGGACCACAGTGTAGCTGCCCGTTCCTGGAAGCAGAAGCCCTGGTGCGAGCTTGGTCATGATTCTTTGAGACTGCTTGAAAAGACAGTTCAGGAGGGCATTCAAAATTAGAAAGGCTAAGCACAGGCATTCCCATTTTGTTAAGTAACCCATCGCCCCAGCTCAGTTAAATTTGAGTATAAATGTACATTAGAAAAACCAGGACTTATGTGTGCCATTTGGTTATTTAAGAAAAATGTTTTGATGGATATGTGTGTGAGCTGCCTGATGCCCAGTCATGAATGTGAAACGTTGCGTTTTTCAGATGACTTGAGTATGTTATTTCTCAAACTTTTTTCCCCTGAAGAGACGGATGATGTCAGAGGCCAGAGCTGCCAAGCCACACGATCCCCATCTAGTGGTTAAAGGTCGCTGGGATTTATGGCTTGTGTCATACTTGTGTACATGCTTCTGATAGAAAACACCATGGAAAATTATGAGCTCTCTGTCACAGGGGCAGCCAGCTGACATTCTTTCAGATTTTGAAATGAGATTCCATAATAACAGCACATTTTCTTCCCTGCTTGTCCTCTTATGCTACCAGGGTGAGAAATTGGGGGGGAGGGGATTTGTTCTTGTCCTACCTGGAAAGGGAATGAATGAGTCTTCCCGAATTGTGATTACCCTTTAGAGAACAAATACTGGCAGTATTTCCTTTATTTCACTTAAGATTTGCATTTTTTAAAAAGGCCTCAAGAAAAGGATTGAGTGGACTTCCACAAATAGCGCTGAGCTGTATGACCTGTTGAATTCACTGGTATAATTTTATATCTTTTTTTCCTAAGTTTATTTATGTTGGGAAAAATAATAAGGGAGCTGGGAAAGTGAAGAGGCCTATATTCTTAAAGTACGCATGCACGCATGCACGCACTAACAAAACACCCATATTGGGTTTTCCTTATTAAAAATGTTTCATGGTTATTTTATAAAATGTAAAAATGAAATAAAACATTAAAATAAATAAAAATAGAAATAAAAAACACGTAACATGTTGTTCTTAATCAGAGGTGGTCATTGTAAGAATTGTGTGTATCCTTATGTCTTTTGTACACATACATTTGATTGTCAAAATGGGGTTGTGCTCTGCATTCTGTCTTATACATTTTAACAGCTGTCCTTAATTATTCTTCAGTAGCATCATTTTAATGGTTGTGTATTATTCCACTGTATGCACGTGTAACTACTGAAGCAACCACTTAGACTTTTAGATGGTTGATAGTAGTGAAAAATTAGACGCTGCGTTTTGAGGAACATGCTCAAAAACTTTTTAAAGAACAACAAGCCTGTGTGTCAGGCGTTATGCCAGGCCCTTGAGGTGACCGGAGAGACATAGGAGCGATACACTGATGGAGCTTATGTTCTGATGGGCGTGCCAAACACTAAGCAGATGGATGAAGAGGAGATGGTTATGGTTTGAGGTGTATAATGGGATAGACCTGCATCAGGTGTGTACGTGGGCATGTGCATGTTTATTCACATTAGACCGGGAAGTCAGAGAAAGCAGTTTTTGAACTGAGATCCAAGGAGTGAGACGGGGCCAACTGTCACAGAAGAGTGAAGTGTAGGGCATTTGAGGCAGAAGGAATAGGACGTGCAAAGGCCCCGAGGCAGGGACAGGCTCAACAAAGTTCTAGGAAAAGAAAGCGCTTTGAGCGTCTCTATGTCCTTTTCCTCTTTGGAGATGAACGGTAGGTTGTGTCAGTTTTAGAAAACTATACTCTTTGACAT
This sequence comes from Rhinolophus sinicus, assembly GCF_036562045.2. Taxonomy (NCBI): domain Eukaryota; kingdom Metazoa; phylum Chordata; class Mammalia; order Chiroptera; family Rhinolophidae; genus Rhinolophus; species Rhinolophus sinicus. Next base: position 71,462,572 of record NC_133760.1, read on the forward strand.
TCACAGTATAGATTTTTCCATAGAGAAGAAACACAAAAACTCCATTTATTCAGATTATTTTTTTTTGTCCTCAAGAAATTTTTAAGAAAGATTTTAACCATATTGTGATTCTTTTTAGACATTTAAGGTTATTTTGTGTTATGATTTTTAAATAATAATTTTAGTTATTTGTATATTGATTTTACATTTGAATCCTTACTGTGGTCTTATTAATTCTAATAGGTTTTTTTTTAAAAATAATTATCTTGGCATTTCTATGTGAACAGTTGCATAATTTCCAGTAAAGACAATTAAAAGTTTTTTTACTTCCTATGCATACTTCTTTTTGATCAGCAGTTCCTTTTCTTATAGCATTGACTAAAAACTCCAGTGTATAAATATTAATAGTAACAGTGATAATTGGTATACGTGCCTTTTTCCTGATCTAAATGGGAGCATATCTAATATTTTACCATTCATTATGACCTATGGGGATTCTTGCTAGGTATACTTTGATACCGTTTACTAAATAAGGAACCTTGAAAACTGTTCCTCTCTCGTAATACCGGGGGTGCCAAACACATGTATACACAGGCTTTGAGTTCATCTTTTGTTGTCAGTATATACTGAGCATTACAATTTCAATACAGTTTTTTCCTTTATTAAATGTGTATACATTTTTTGGGCACCCTCTGTATATTTTGTTAGCAAAGGGTGATGAATTACCTAGATAAACCCTTTTAAGCATGAATGAATCCCATCACGAGGCTTTTATCCTTTAATCTGTTAATGTAACAGATTTTATTAGGGCATCTTTGCCATGTTGGACCCATCTATGCACTCCTGGCATAAACCTTAGTGGGTTTAGGCAGCATTGTTATCTTATTAGAAATGCAGACTCTCAGACCTCATCCTATATCTATGAATCAGAATCTGCATTTTAAAGACTCCCAGGTGACTCATGAAAGTTCAAGTTTAAGACTCACTGCTTTGGAACTTACCAATTTTTGTAATGGTCACATGGGTGTTTAAAAAGCATATTATCTGTTTGTGAGGTAGAAGTTTCTATTTTGACAACTTATGTTGAACACACTATACATACTATATGCTTTATTCTGGGATTTCTGAGATGCGTTAAATCTTCCAACATGATTACATTTATCAAAATAGTTCTCATAAATAGTATTTACATTATGGACCAAATTTTTAGTAGGAATAAAAGTAGTAGTAGTAGTAGCAGTAGTATGTCTCTGTAGGTATTTGTTGATTCGTTTATTGAATGCATAATACAGAGGGTGCCAAAAAAATGTACATACATTTCAACAAAGAAAATGTATTAAAATTGTAATACTTTATATATACCGATAACAAAAGATGAATACAAGTCACGTTTGACTTCTGCAATTACAAGAGGTGCTCAAAGTGGTTACCATCAGAGTCCAGACACTTCTGATTACAGTGAACTACTGCTTGAGCAACGTTGACCAAAGTGTCCACTTGTATGCATGTTTTGGCACCCCCGATATATTCCAGGTACTGAACTAGACAGTGGGCAGTGAAATCATCTCTTATGCATGTAAATGTAACCACTCTTTGCATATCATTCTTTATGGCGTACTCTTTGCATAGCACGTTGTTTACTTCCCAGGATAACTCAGTTGTTAGGGTTACACATACTTTTTATGATGAGAAGTATGAATGAGAAAAAAGGGGTTCTATAGAAAGTAACTCCCCAGGGTGATCTGATCATAAATTCCTAACTGGGCAGGACACGGTGGGTGGTCATGCTCCGGGCCTATAACTTCTTTAGTGAAAGGTTTTAAGCCAGCCCTGTCCATTGTTCTTATGCATCTAGGTTAGCACACCTTTGAAATACCAGAAATAATACCCCTCCATGGGGGTATTGACCCTCAAAAGAGCACATAAATGTAACTATCCTGTAATCCAATTCCCGCCTTGCTTTCTCCAACGTTATGTCCCCTTCTTCATTTTAGATGCATAAAAGAAGCTACAAAACTGTTAATTCTCCGAAGCATTTGAGCTCTTGCTCCCCACATATGTCAGTTTGGCGCAAATAAACTCATAAAAATGCTCTACAGGTTTGGACGTTTCTTACATCAACAGAAGCCAGAGGTAGTCTTTTTAAAGTCTATTAGCCCATAAGTGGCTGAGGCAGGAGATGTAATTTTAGTCCTCTGATTTGAGGTTCAGTGACTTTTCTCCTATGCCAGTAAATGTATTGACTGAAAAAAGTATGAACATGAGGTATTGAACCAAATCTTCTATAAGAGAGGGAGCTACTGAATATTTTTTAAAGGTTTTAATTGTTAGGTTTATATTGATTAGTTTGAGTGCCGCTGTTAACATTTTAATCTCCTTGTTCGGTCTCTTTTTGACACAAAAAAGTTTATTCTTACATTTGGTTCCACTTTAATTATTCAGGTTAATTACATATTGTATATTTATTTAGTGAACTATACTCATTCACAATATGCTTTCCTCTTAACCAAAAAAGAAAAGATGAATATTATGTCTTGTGTTCTGTTTTTTGTATTAGTTGATTACCACATTTTAGAGGTAATATGTGCAGATAAATTGACGCTATCTCAGAGCTGGTATTTAAAAGAAAGCTCCACATTCTTTTCTTAAAATTTATTTTAAAATTATAGTTGACATACAATATTATATTAGTTTCAGATGTACAACATAGAGATTAGGCATTTCTATACCTTATAAAGTGATCACCCCAGGACGTCTAATACCCATCTGACATATGTAGGTATCACAATGTTATTGACTGTATGACAGCACCATATTCTTGAATGGTAGGAAGATTACAAACTTGCCTCTAGTTCAGGCTTTGTGTGTAAAACCATCAGATTTTTTTTTATCCTGTGTGCAAATGTGACCAGCATTTTCACAATGGAAGTTCATTTTTCTAACTCAGAGTTGCACCTGAAAGATGGTGGCACTAGCCCTCCTTGCCATTGACAGAAAGTGTCTTTTCATTAGGTCACCACCCAGTTGTCCAGAGTAATGGTTGCTTTCTGCGAAGGGAGATTTCTTCCCCTCCACCCTCCCTGTCTTGGAAAAATCGAGCGGATCAGGCACATTTGCAAAAATATCTCTGTGAGCTCAGGAAGCCTCAGACAAATATTCCTCCCACAGTGTAGCTCTTTTATTTTCCTCCTAAAACAAGTACTTTATGAAGTAGATTTTATAATAAAACAGAAGTCTCTCCAGAGCTCCAATACTGTTGAGTCTACAAAAAAGATTGTGATGGAGGCAGTGGTAGAATTTCCAGTAGGGATTTTAGTTAGAAATCCTCATTAAGTGTTTTGTCAGATTTTCTGTTATGCATTAAGACTAAAATAAAAGTAAGCTTTGTGAAGACTAACTTTTGGTTAGCTTTGTGGTATTTAGGAAAATATAGGAGATGTGTATATATATATGTGTGTGTGTGTATATATGTAAATATATATATACACACACTTATATGTACATAAAGATAATATATATAATGTATATAATGTATCTATCATATATATAAAGATATGTATATGAGAGAGAGAAGCTAAAACACGTATACACATTTTAAGAAAGGAAAAAACTGTGTTAAAATTGTAATACATGAATACAAGTCATGTGTATACATTTTTTGGCACCCTGGTATGTATCTATCTCGTGTGTATGTGTGTGTGTGTGTGTGTGTGTGTGTGTGTGTTAATGTAGACACAGAGGCTATAAAATATCCTCTAGGTAGCTGTGGTTCTAGTTTAAATAAAGGGTTTGTCATTTATTTCAGTGAATACTTTACACCTTAAATGACCTAGTTTGTCTGTGGGGAGGTTCATGTGCTGATTTTTCGTTAAGGAGAGTGGCATTTTATCTTGATTCAGGAAGAGTGAGCTGCAGCCTTGGGCAAGCAGTGAGGGTTGGGTCAAGGAGAACGGTGTCTTTGGGGAGGTACATAGTGCCTTTTTTGGTCCTGTGTTTTATTCTTGATAGTTACAATAAGGAGTTAGGGAAGGAAAGAGAAAACTTCGTTGGTTAGAGCTTTACTATCATGTTAGAGTACTTTTATAAACATTCTGAGAGGTATTGCGAAGATGAATTCTGTGTCTGAGTTTGTCAAAGAATAGTGTTCAAAAGTTAAGAGTTGGAGGGATGGACCAAGGAGTTTTAAACAATGGAAGTGGAAAGATAACTGAGAGAGGACTTGTGAAGTCATAAAGTAAAGAAGGGTCTGCGTCGTCGTTTTACACACTTGACACCGTAAAAGGGGAGCTGTTAGTGCATGTGATGGTACGGCTAAAACGTACAGCGCTTGTATTTCTTCATTTGTACTCAGTCCTCTCTGAGTAACAGTCCAATATGAATAGTTTGTACAAACATGCAGTCTGTCGTGAATCCTATTAGAATTGTACAAATCCTGTCCTTGGTGCATTGAACTAGAAGTTGACATAAACATTGGTGCTATCAGGTGACACACTAGATGCTTTGGCCTGAGGTGAGCGATCTACCTTTATTTGTTCATTCTATTCATGTTTAAAATGGAGTGTGTTGTAATTGGTTCAATTTCTTTATGAAGAAAATAGGCTGTTTGAAAGACATCAAATCTAATTTACTTGAAATCCATAATTCCATGCTACTAAATACTTTTGAGAGTCTTCTGGGTGCGTCTTGAAAGACTGTTGCATTTTTAATGGTTAAAGTTTGTTTAGTACGGTATTTTTTCAGACATAGTTTGCTCCCAGAGTAATGGTGATCTCTGTTGAGCAAAGGGTGTGTTTGGAAATGCGTTTTATTGGGTACACGACTGTGGTTTGATTGGCAGGCACTGAGTCTGCCTTTGGTTTTTAGGTTCATTCCTTTTTAGTATTCTACACCAGATATCACATGTGATATGTGGGAATTGGACTGTTGTTTACAGACAACTTAGCCATTTAATCTCGTTCCCTTAAGGCATCAAACACTAATATAAAATCTATTTTCTTTACCAGTGATGATTTTGAGAAATAAGTAGATACATATAAATCAGTTTAGTGTCAGCATTGACATAAAGATGATTTAATTGTGTTTTAACCAACCCATCTGGTAATTTCTAATACTTAAACGCCTTTAATTCAGAATAAACATTTTAGATTGTGGTTTATGATTAGATTGAATTCATTTTTTTAATTTTATTTAAAAATTTACTCTGAAATTGAAAAACTTCCAAGACAGACTGTTTTTGTAAATTTTTTTCATCCTATCATGCCATGCTTAGAATAATTAAATAGCAATGAAGTAATAAATATGTCCATAAAGTTAGTAAATCACAGTGTACTTGCCAATGGCATCCTGTATGGTCAGTCTTTCTCCAGGTTGTTACCCTGGCAGTTGCTGTCAGTTGCTGTGCTGGTCTGTCTCACTATGTGTTTGACTCTTTAATCCTTTGCCCAGTTAAGAACAAACTGAAGATTTAGTTGTCATTGAGTGTCCAAGAAAATAACCCAGGGAAGACCAGAATGTTTGACCAGAGAACTGAGAGTAGCAAGGTTTAAGAATTGCTTCTTGTGTATGTGTGTATCTTTGAGAAGAACCCCATCTCGCCTTATCTCCGGTTTCCCCAGTGTTTCTTTCTGTATTATAAAATCTAAAAGTTAGACAATAGTATTTCCTACCTAAGAGGAGAAATAGTTTCTTAAATAAGACTGTGATGTTAAAGTAAGAACTTTAACATCTGAACCTCATACATAACACATTGGTCATTTGTACTTTTTCTCACCCCATCTGCACAATCTCATACAGCTCATTTAATCTTCTCCCGGCCAGCATGGCCTGTGGTGTGCAAGAAAAATAATTCAGACAGCTGGGAGAATCGATGCACATCTGCATACACCGTGGGCACACCACATGTTGAACTCTGCATTAAAAGGATTTGTACCTTTTCTCTTTACTGTCTTACTTTAGGTGCTACCATTTCCTTTTGTACTTGCTCGGTTAATGTTCCTAAATTCTTTGGTGTTCAGACTTTACGGCCAGGGAAAGTCATAAAGATGGACTCGTGGGAGAGCTCGTTCCTACAGACGACTTGGATTTTATGCCTTTGGATTTTCAAGTAGTGGATCAATTAAGCAGAACTAGTCATGCATTGGAGTATCTTTAGGAGTGATCTTGAAACAAATTCCAGACCTGGATGGGTGTCCATGAGCTATAATTTAAAGAATGACTGAGGGATATGAGTCTAGATTTAGATACTTAAAAAAAAGAAACAATTTCATGTGGCTTAAGTTGGATGTTTTATTCATAAGAAGAGCTATTTTGATCTTTATCATGCCTTGGTATTTCGAAGGCCTGTAGTTCCTGTGTTTTGAATTCACTTCTATAGAGTCTATTTAAAAAAAAAAAAATTGGATGGGGAGGGTTAGGAGCCTTTTATTGGGTTATAAGATCTTTAGTAAAATCTCATTTGAGGAAAAATCCATCCATCCTGAGGCTATTTTTGTTTGTTTGTTTGTTTGCTTGTTTTTAATCTATAACCTCATCATCACAGACTTTGATGACAGGGACCTGTGTTTCTCTCCTCAAAAAAACCTGTCCGATCTATGATTCCTTATTCTTATGTGGACATATAGGATTTATGTTTCTTTCTGTCAACACTCTACCTTAATTATAATTTATTTTTCTAAGAAAATGGGTAAGTGCCAGTTTTATTTCCCTTTTTTTGTACTTATTCATGACTATATTCTATGTAAAGGGAACTAGCCCTTAATCTCTTAGCATTGCAGACATTTCCCCCACACATATGTTTGTCTTTCTACATGGTGTTTAATGTTCTGTTTTGTGTTTTCATACACAAGTTTTAAAGTTTTATGCAGTCAGATTGTAGATGTTTTCCTTTTGGCCTCTAGGTTTTATCTGCAAATAACTTTTGAAAGCATTTATTGAACGTACACATTTATCTGTGGACATTTTAATCTGTTAGTTTCTTAAAGCATATTGTTGTGATTATTTTGTTGCCGTGGGAGGGAGCAGAATTTGTATCCATGTACTCCAGGGTTTGGGACTAAAGTTGTTTTGGGGTTAGGAGGTAATGCTTCTAGTAAATGGCTGAATTTTTGGTATTCCTTAGCAGATCTCTCCTGCAAGACGCCTTTCCTTTGGAGTGCTTTTCAAAGCAATATAAAGTGGTTGAGTCAATTAAGTAGGAGCTCTCACTACTAAATTACTGAGCCTTTTGGAGTAAATGAACCAATTAGAGGCTAACCCTTCCTTGAAATGTATGGGCCTTGGGGGAGATGGGCTAATAAAGCAGTAAGCCTTCCTTTCTGACAGATAAGAAAGGGGTTATCAAAACACTAAGCCCTGCATATCCTCGATGCTGTGGCTGGCATTCCTCCCGTCTAAATGATGCCCTGATGCTGAAATCTACAGTGTAAAGGACATTCCTTTTGCCCCCTCATCCTCTTACTTCACACGTTATGTCCAGTGCAGCAGCCAAACTGAGGACCAGAACAAACCGTTACCTTTGACTCCCCCCTCTGACACTTTCCATCTCTGCAGACAATACGGGTTGGGAGTCTCTTAAACCCTGGAATCAAGAGGTAGAGATCAGAGGGTAAGTACTTGTCCCTCCTCTGTGATCAGCATCCCACAAGAGGCAGGGTGTGCAAAGGTTATTGAACGGGAAATAATGAAGAGTTTGTACCACTGGGGCAGCCGTTTCCTCAATCCTGGCGATTGCCTGAGGGTGTACATCCTGGGGAGGACAAGTACATTCAAGCCTGACTGAAACCCAAGTGACAAAGTGGCATCCTGTGCCTGCAGAGAGGCCAGCTTTATTGCATAAGGCTTTGCTGGCATCTAAAATCAGTCATGGAAAGGGTAGCTTTTTGGAGGTTGTGCCATAGCCAAATCAGCCAAGGACAGTCAGGGACAAAGCTGTCGTCCAACAAATCACGTTTGTTGCCTCTGCTGTGAGGGAGAACGCACACCCGGGGAACCGTTGATGGGACTTCTTGCCAATAAAAAGAAAATAATTGCATTATTATTGGATTTTGAAGAAGGGTGGAGTTCAGGTGACATTTAAATAAAGCAACTTGTTGATAGGTTCCAAGCAGAATCGGACCGTGTGTGAATGAGTCACCCTCACTGCAAGGTGGGCCAGAATCCTGTTGCTTTGCCAAGTACAAAGTTAAGAGTGATGTGAACTGTTGTACCCAGAAATCTCCTTCTGAAGCTCAGTGCCTGGGTTTTAAACCAAGGAAACTTCTTTGTCAAAGTGATTGAGATTCTCCAGGCAAAAGCGAAATGCGCATGCTGACTATTATAATTTCAAACAGCAAAGTTTCTGGTTGTCTGATTTTAGAGAACTAGGTTTCTCCACAAGTATGAAAACAGTAGACACTCGAAGGGGTTATTATGGGACTTCACAGTAGCAGAATGTCCTTGAGAAAAATAATTGTTTCCTATTAACTTTGAAGCTAGCTCTTTCCGTGTTTATTTTAACCTGGTGAATGGTTGGGCAGATTTTTACTTTCTTTGTGTGAGTTTTTACTTTCTCAGTCTCCCATGGCATGATCTCAGTCTCACAGGAGGGCATGTGTGTCATCGAGTGTTTGAGTACTCTTTGTCAGGGACTCTTCTCTGTAGGTGGACTGTATAAGTACTGCACAAATAACTCTCCAGTTTCTTAAGCTGGTGGTTGGACCTTGGGAGGTGTCTCGTGAGGATAAGGGATCAGATGTTTGGTCCTGCTTTGCCTCATTTCCTGACGAACGTACAGTTTTGTGAGGGATTAAAGATATTCCTGGAAGTTCCCCCACCTGCTAATGCTGGGAGATTTCCTGGAATGTTGTTACTTTATGTTTGAATTTGCTGCCTTTTCCCTGCCCCAGACACACAACTGGAGTCCTACAGTGTGCCATGCAAAGTACCAGGCACTTCAATGAATTTCTAATATGAACACAGTGTAGTTTTCATCTTTGAGGAGCCCCTCTGTTGGGGGAGATGGATATGGAAGCAGATTTTTGCAGTGTACTATAGTGAGTATTAAAGACAAATGAACTGTTTGGGACACCAAGTCGTGATGATGACATGGGCATTTCCAACCTCCATTTGAACACCAGTAAGTCTTCAGCTATTTGGAACTTGGGCCTCTCATTGGAATGTTTCTGGGCTCAAAAAGAGAGTGAAGCTGTCAGGTTACACAGAGAACATCATCCAGACGTTTTGTCATAAGAAAATAGCTGGAAGGCCTGTGGTCTTCACAGACCCTCCTGCGATGCCCCAAGAAAGTACATGTGCACGTTCATAATTCTCAACGTGGCTGTCACATGGCAAGAAACATAACTGATTAATCTTTCAGCCTCTCTTTTCTCTCTCTCTCTCTCTCTCTCTCTCTCTCTCTCTCTCTCTCGGGAGGGACATTGTGAAACCTTCATGAGTTACAGGGAGATTAACTCTCTTGTCACTCAGCCGGTAGAAGCATGAGCTTAACGTTTTATTCTTTCTGGAATGGCTTACCCAGAGAACAGACACAGGGGTCAAGAACAGTGGTTTCCAAATAGTCCTGCATACTCTTAGGGGATTCATTTCTTAAGCAAGTGTCAGGTCAGACCGACTAAAGTGCCCTGTGTTTCCTAGCACGGGGGATGTAGTTGTGAGAAGCACAAAGTTTCCTTCTCACGGAACCTGGTTTCTCGGGGGAGCATGCCGAAGGCTGGGAAGATGGGATCATCGGCAGCCCTGGTTCCACTTTCATCTGTTTTCTAGTGTGAGCTTTTGTTTCCATTCTCTTTGGAATAAAAGGTGACCAAAACCAGTTTGTAAACCACTTTTATAGAAAAATTGGAATCTGGTGATGCTTTATTGCTCTTTGCTTAATTGTCATGGAATGAGGCAACTTTGAAAGTAGTGTTTGCAATCCTGTTTAAAACATGGGACTCACAACGTTAGTAAAAACATTTACAGCTCAAAATTAGAAGGCAAAATTATCCTCAGAAATTGTGCCATATAATTATCTGACTAATCTCATTAGGGTACCACACACTCACTATTAAATCCACAACTATCAGTATTATTGATAAATTCTTACAAGCAAAATGTCCCATCATTAACCAGTATTAGAAGAAATACAAGAATGTCATTCCCTATTCACCTGCTTCCAGCTGAATATACTTGTATAAATCCACTAATGTGTGAATGTACCAGTTACCTATTTGTATCTGTAAGTCATTTTGACTTTGCTTCAGGCATGATCGGATCAGTCCTTTCTTTCAGTTTGACTGCTTAATCCTCCTCCCTCCCCTTTGAAATTTGCTGTAGCATCTGATGTTCATTATTAGTAGACCTACCTTTCTCTCTCTGGCCTCACCCATCTCCCCAGTGGTGCTAATTTGCCACTTCCATGAACAAAAACTATTTAGATGTTGACTATGAACACGAGAAGCGTAAGAAGTCAAAGTCCATGACCCCGCCTGAGAGACATAGTTTGAAGATCTGGTTGTGGTTTATTTCTTCTTGTAGCACCTTGTTACCTGGCTCCTCTGAGCCAGAAGGACCTATAGGCAACTGACTTAGAGGAGACCTTGTGTGTGGTGGGGCTTTAGGGAAGGGGAATGGTGGGAGCTTTCTCTAAATGGGAGAACAGTGTGGGAAAACAGGATAAAGAGCTTCAAAGAGGTAAATCCTGGAAAAAGCCTGGTCTTAGAGATCTGAGGATTCCTGGGAGTAGGGGTACAGCAGTATGCAGGACGTCGCTCACGCCACGCCCAGTCCAAAGGGAGCTGAATGGCTAGGCTGGGTCATTCGTGCCGCTGAGCCTGAGAGGACAGGCTTCCCTTTGCTCTCTTCAGGGGCCTAACAGCCTCCTTTCTTCACAGAGCTCACATGGGTGAGATTCAGAATCCCCTTAGGTTCTGGTTCCCAAGCTTGGCTTACCTAAGAACTTTACATAAATCCTGATGCTAAGAGTTTATTTGAGCCAAACTGACAATTGCCAAGAAGCAAGATCTCAAATGCTCTGGAGAATGAACATTTCGCTGTAGCCTTTCTGCATTTGAAATTAAGGAGGGAACACAAAGAAGGTTACATGGAGATGGGAAAAAGCAAAGCAGGATTGGATCACAGGATAGTTACATTATTGTGCTCTCTAGAGGGTGGTTATGCCTTCTAGGGGTATTACTTCCAGCATTTCAAAGGTGTGCTAACCTAGATGCATAAGAACAATGGACAGGGCTGGCTTACATCCTTTCACTAAGGAAGCTATAGGCCTGGGGTGTGACCACCCACCATGACTGGCCCAGTTAGGAATTTACGATTGGGCCCCCCTGGGAGGTTACTTTGGGTCACTGGACTGTCTGATTTTTTTTATGCTGCCCCTTTTTTGTCCACAGAAAGGCGCAATAAATACGTAACAGTTAGAAAACCTGACAATAGTGCTAGGTGCCCAACGTGGAAGGGTGCCCCCGAGTAGCCTGAGATTTTGAGGAATTCCTGGCATTTCTGCAGCAGTCAGGACCAGATAAGGACAAAAGTCCATTAATGCTAAGTAGGCTTTAATGAATTGAACACAGGGAACAGAAGGAATGAGCCTACCTTAGAAAGTAACCAGCCAATGGATGGGTCTCACCCAAAAGGCTTTAGGAAGTCCATGGTTTCAGAGTAGTGCAGGGGATTGGAGTGTGATGGGTCGGTGCTGAGGTGGTCCATAGGGAGAGAAAAGGAGGCCCTTGCACACACATCAGTGAATTCTGCGTGTGTGACTCCTGACTGTCTTACTGAACACAGTTCACAAAATAAGCGGGACATTCGCTGCAGTGGGCTTACTTGCTTTAATACTCAAATCTTGAAGATCTAGAAGGAATATTTATTGGGAGGGGAGTGCTGTGAAACAAGGACTCTACACTCAGTTGTGGATTGTAGATGAGCGTCATAGTTTAGATTATTGTTCAGCAAGTGCTCACTCTCCTCCGTACTCCAGGCAGAGTTTTCTTTCTTGCCCCTTCACTTTGAGCTTGGCCTTCTGACTTGCTTTAGCCGCTGGAATGGTCGTGTGTGTTCTGTGAGAGAGGCTTGGAATGTGCCGTCTGGTTGGGGTTTGCCCCCCGAGGGCTTCTGACATCCACCCCTAGGAGAACATGTCTTGGTAGTTTCTGTTCCTTTAGTCTGGCCCCAGAAGGAGATAAGTGAAACTGTCACCCTACTTGACCTGTAGCCGAGGCAAAGTGGCCCAAGCTGAAGACCAGTGAGTGTGAGAACAAATACCTGTCATTGTATGCCCTGAGATTCTGCAGTTGGTTGCTACATAGCAATAGCTGAATGAGACAACTCATATCGGAAAAGAAACAAAACAAAAAAAAAAACACCTTGTTATTTTACAGGTCTAAGAACTGTGTGCTCATCAGTTTTACTGGGAAAAAATTTTGAACTTGAAAAACTACTCTACCCAAATGAAAAAGAATCATGATAAGGGACATGGACGTGGAGTGGAAGAATCAGCAGTGAACACTGAAGCTAGTAAAGCTTAGGATTATGGTTAAATTCTTAAAAAGGTTGTGAATCTTAATGCAGTTGTTGGGGAAAGATTTTCAAAATTCAAGAGCTGTAGAAAGTATTGGGAATCTAACCTCAGTAAAAGTTAGGTTGGCAAGGAAGGGAAGTTAAAACCTTGTTTACAGTCGTATTTTATTAGGGGAAAAGGTCATACATTGTGTTAATTCCTGAAGCAAATATACTAGGTGCAGATATGCTAAATCAAAGGGAACCACTCTAGTAAGAAAAGAAATGTGGTATTAAAAAGAGAGAAAGTATCTCTGTCGACACAGAGGACGGAGTTTTTCTCTATCCAAGGCAATAACTATATCGCCTTTCTCTGGGGCAAAGTTTGCGTGGATGTGCTAGTAATCCCTTCGAAAAAATTGGCATTTCCTAACCTCCAGGGTTCTTCAGCTGTGACACAAACCCACTGTGTGTGCAGTGTCTTTCAGAGCCCCCTTGCTTTGCCCCATGGTACTTGGTAGGGAGAACCCACCGGAACATGAAGCTATTCTGCCTCTGTGTTGTGAATGATGACATCTGTTAGCTTTGACCCAGGAGTCTCCTGTCTGGTGCCAGCATCTATAAAACAATGACGTGTTAATTTATTAGCTGGAAAACAGAGTAAAATCTCAGGCTTTTCACAGATATTATGCTGTACTGTTTGTTAAATATTTTTCGTATCACCCCTACATACGAGGTACAGCATACTGAGAACAAGTATCATTGTCATCAAACGTTTATGATGCAAAACAACATAGCAACCGAATGTTTAGAACTAAAACTTCCAGAAGTAGGTGATTTTGTATTTTAAAAATCGTAGTTGAGAGGCTTTTAACTCAGTTCTTTCAAAATTTATTAGATCAAATAGGCAAATACAACTACTTTTCGGAGATTCCATTATCACTTTCAAAAAGCTTGAGTGAGTATATATTGAACATTAATGGGTACACATATACAATATTATTTAAAAATTATGTGAATTAAGTATCCATGAAACAGTTAAAGACATCAAATATATATTGTAGTCTTCAAATGAAAGTTCAATAAATATTAAAGAGTAGAAACACTTCAGACTTTATTTGCTTGCCTAAATCCATTTAAATTAGAAATTTGGAATAGCTAAAAATTCTCACCTAACAGAAACTAAACAGTTTTCTAAATAGTTTTGGGATCAAAGAGGATATCAAATGGGAAATTACACTGCACGATTGGTAAGAGACATACTCAATAGCAAAGGTTATGGTAAGTGGACAAACCATAGTTGGTAGAACATTCATAACCTTGTGTTTTCATTAAACAAAATGATCTGAAAATAAATGAAGAATTCAGGCCTGAAAACTAGGAAGTCTTAACTAACTTGTCCTTGGAAATGGTTCTGGTTCTTATGGCTAAATATAAGCCTGTGCTAACACATTGTTCCATTTTTAGAAAAGAAAAAAATATATAGCTCTTTGAAAGAAATAAACTGGCTTGAGATGGTGTTTTTGTCAGTTAGTAGATTTCCAGAGTGTGTATTTTCTTTTTATTTTTCTAGAAAGACTTGAATAAAATTTAGGAATTAATTTTTTCAAAAACAATTTTCAATAACTTAGACCTACTTTTAGAGATTGAGTATGACAGTATGCAGTGCTTGAAATTTAAAATGAAATTGAAGAGTTATTTTCTTATTTTAAGATCTGAAATGCTTACAAGACTTTAATTCAGTATCTGTGAACTACATTGATTTTTTTTCTGGCTATTTCTGATTTTTTACAGCCTGTTATTAATGAAAAAATTTGACCTATAATATACAAAGTTTGCACAAGACAGAGAACTGAGCAGACATAGTTTGTAATCTGTGTAGCATGCAGAACAAACAAGGTGAAGGAAAATGGGAATGCCAAACATCAGAGAGTAAAACTGGTGAGATCTAGCTGTCATCATTTCTTTCAAATGTAAAAGGTAATTTAAGGAAAGCTTCTCAGGAAAAATGAGCTAAGAATTTGAAGTGCAGTCAGGGAAAAGTAGTTTGCTACAAGTAGAAAAGAAGGTTAAAAAACAAGTATTTTGTATGCCAACCTTTTTCTGATATTAAAGCAATGCTGAAAAAACGCTTGTTCATCGTATAACCTTTAGGATGTGTATGAATCCTGCATTTCCTTTAGGAAGCCTTTTCCGAATCTCTGGTCTGGATTCTGTTCCTTTCTTTGGTGCCTCTTTCTTCATTCTTCTTTCATGGTGTTTAATGCACAGTAGGAAAGTTATCTATGTTTATCTTTTCTCCGTAGATAGTGTTAAAGTTTTAAACAATGTCTTAGTTTTTATGTATCAGCAATTTAGTCCTGATAATTTAGTGCTGTCACTAATAGCATTCAATGAATGAACATTGATTTTTTAAAATCAATGATCTTACTGGAGTGATTTATTCAAGTACAGGAATTGCTTGTTTAAGTAGAATCAGCAGTCTTCAGGCTTTGGGCGAACTAGCATTTCAGAAATGCCGTACCATTTTCATTTCCACCAGTAGTGTTTGAAAGTTTCCTTATCACCATGTTCTTTACAGCATTGAGCATTACAAACTTTAAAATAGTTGTTAATTTAATCACAATAATCTTATTGTTTAGCATACTTTCTTTTCATTACTAGAGCAACTGGACATTTAAAAGTATTGATTCATGAATTAATTGTTCATGTCTTCTTTCTTTTGTTTTATTGAGATTTAGTTCTAATACAGTTAACTTTTGCCCATTTCATATGGTGGCAGTTTTCTTCCAGTTTGTTTGCTTTTTAATTTTCCTTGGGATCTGTTTTCCTTGACTTACTAAAAGTTTTGTGTATTTAAAATCATTGATTCTTTGCCATCTCCTTTGCCTGGAAAGTCCTTCCCTGTCAAGAGCCCAGATTGTTACCTTTATTTCCTTGTAGCTTTATATGGTTTAAGTATCTTGTCTTAGGTGTAAAAGAGTACATTGCAGTTTGGATTTGCATTAATTATGCATATGGCTTTGTGAAGAACTGACATTGAGCTCCCCATCCAGAAACATATGGTATGTTTCTCCAATTATTTAAGACTTCCTTGAAATCACTCAGTAAAGATTTGTTTTTATACAGACTCTTTGAACTTTATTTATATTTTGATATTTAGTTTGTGATTACTTTTGCTGGTGGATTTTTCTGTTACATTAAGCAATGACTTTTACTATTCAGTAACGCTCTTGATTCCTTGGGCAAATTTAGCTTTGTATCCATTGAATTTACTGAACTCCCTTATTTACCAGTAACAACTCAATTCAGGTTTTCTATGTAGAAAGTAATACCTAAAAGTAAAGTAACATTCTTGTTTTGTTCGGGCTTTTCATGAGAGTGTCATCAATTTTTCTTCCATTAAGAATGCTGTTTTCTTGTTTTGAGATAGATGTTGTAATGTTATCCCCAAGATTTACTTATTTTTTTAAATTAGGAATCCATATTGAATTTGACAAATACCTTTTTAGAATATATTAAGATCATTATATAGTATCCTAAAGTGTGACCTATTGAAGTGACATACAAGTCGAATTTGTAACTTACACTATTCTTGACAAAATATGACATAGTCTTGATGGCTATTTATTTTATCATATTATTCAAATTGATTCACTTTTATTTTCCCAAATATTTAGTATAGCCACATTTTTCCGGGAGTTTTTATGGGTTACTGACACTCCACATCTGTCTCCTCTGTTCTGTTCTCATCTTTCCTAGTGGCTTCACATTATCACCCTAACTTAGTTCTAAACTCTTCTTTCTTTCACTCCTCCATATCGAATGGGTTAGCTCAGTACCAGTCCTACCCCTAAATTAGTGGAATCCCCCCCCCACTGCCCTCATTGCTCTGCTAGTCTCCACTCTTCTTCAACTGGTTTGTTGGAATGCCCTTCTAACTACTCTTCCTGTCTGCCTTTCTTCCATCCTGTCTCTGCCATCAGACTGATTGTTTCCCCTAAAACACAAATCTGATCATGTCAGTTCAATTTTTAAAGTCAGTCAGTGGAGTCCCATTGCCTTCACTGTGAAGCTGAGCTGTTTAGCTGAGTCATTTCTAGCTGGGACTACCTGTAGGTTCCCACAGTCGCCCTTGTTCCAGCCTTTTTGTGTCACTTAATGTGACAGAAGCATGAGGCCTGGTTCTCACAGCCTAGAATGATCTACCACCTTGCCTGCCTGGCGACTCCTGCAGCTTCCCTGAGGCGCAGACTCTCCTTGGCCGTGGACGTGTCTGCTGATTCCTTGGCTGTGCGCTCTACATCTAGGTGCCTTTCCTCTCTATTGCCGTGCTCTCCTTCCTATGTGTATGCTACTTCGCAATACTTTAATTCATTTTCTTGCCTTTTTTCTTCACTGGGAACTTCTTAAGAGCCAGAGTGTCTGCCTTGTTCACCTGATTATTCACTGTGCCTCCTGAGTAACAGGCTCAGTCACTGTCTGTCAGGTGCGTGGCTACAAGGATGAGCAGCCTACCTGTCGCCTGCTTTACGGTAGACCCTGGTCTTTTCCTCGTCTTCTTCACTGCTCCCAGTGTTCTGTCTAAAAGAGAAATCGACCCCTCCATAACAGCTTTGTAAATCCTTGAATGACTCGCAACACCCGCAGGATAAAGCACTTAGAGCAGTGTTTCTGCAAACCTGAACAGCCCAAAGCTGTGGTTAGGGTTTCCAGGGGGGAATTCCTGCCCATTCTCAGGAATTTTTTTCACTTTCCTCTTCCTGAGTCCCGGGATATAAACTGTTTTCTGTTCTCCACGATGAATCGTTTCCACAAAGTGACGGCCGATACTACCAACCACCTGAGTTCAAGGAGCCCATTTTCCCGATTTCCCGACCAACTTTACTCGGGATTTGGGAATGGGAAAGCAAAAAAAAATTCCTGAGAAGGGGTGGGAACTCCCACCTGGAAACCCTAGCTGTGGTTCTTAACTCCTGTTAGCATCTTAATGCCAGTTAGCATCTCCTGGTGAACTTTGGAAAATCACAGGGATGTCTAGGCCCTTACCAGACCAGTTACATTAAACCCTGGAGTTGGGCCTCAGCACAGGTATTTGCCAAAACTCCCCTGATTCTGCTGTGCAGCAAAACAAAATTTCCCCTATCCACCACCTCAGCATTCCCACCAGCCTCCCAACAAGTCCCTCACTTTATGGGGAAGTGCCTGAGTTCAAGGCTGATGGAGCACAGAGAATTCTCTCTGCCCGTTTTCCTCCTCTGTGCCCAAAACTGCTCCATTGCTCTGAGGTTGGCTTCTCAAGTCCCTATGCGCTGGTTGTCTGCAAACCCACAGGCGTGCCCTGCAGCAGCTCACGCTGCAAACGCTGCTGCTTCTGCTTCCCTGGGGGGAGGGGGGCGTGGTTCTCTTTCAGACTGCCTGTGGGTGCCACCATGCGTGCTG
Organism: Rhinolophus sinicus; assembly: GCF_036562045.2. Classification (NCBI taxonomy): domain Eukaryota; kingdom Metazoa; phylum Chordata; class Mammalia; order Chiroptera; family Rhinolophidae; genus Rhinolophus; species Rhinolophus sinicus. The sequence goes on from NC_133760.1 coordinate 71,480,479, forward strand.
CAGGCACCCTCACATCGCCAGTATGCAGAAGCTGGGCCGAGCGCTTCACAACACTCAGATTTTTCTGCTCTGTGTTTGTTCTGCCCAAGCTTTATTGGGTGCTGGGTTAAAGAAAGTAGAGTGCCCATCTCGTCTCCTTGTGTTATCCACTGTCAATGGGCACCGAACAAAACAAAGCTACCCTATGCCCAATGTGTACTGAGTTTGGGGAGTGGGGGTCTTAGCTCAGGTTGCTGTAACAAAATGTGACAACGGGGTTGCTTAAGCAACAGACATTTGTTTCTCACGTTCTGAAGGCCTGGGAAGTCCTAGATCAAAGGACAGGCAGTTGGGTGTCTTCTGCGTGTGTGCTTCCTGGTCCCTAGACAGCTGTCTTCTCACTGTGTCTTCACATGGCAGATAGAGAAAGAGCTCTCATCCCCTCTTTCTATAAGGACACTAATGCCATCATGAGGGACGCACCGTCGTCACCTGATGTGATCCTAGTTACCTCCCTATAGCCCCAACTTGAATACCCTCACCCTGGGACTTAGGATTTCCACATGCGATTTTGGGGAGGGGGGACACAGACGTTCAGTCCATGACATGGGACCAGTGGCGCTTGTCAGCTGCAGACACCTTGTAGGTGTAGAGTCACCGGTGAGGAGGTTCCTTTGTCACTTGCCAGTATGGTCTGCCCGACTCTCCTCCTTGAGGGGAAGCTTTTCTTTTGTCTTAATCTAGCGGAAACTCTTAGTCCTTCAAGTTTTTTAAAAATCACACTTTTTCTCTCATAGTATTGTTTTCTTTTCCCGCTTAAGTTATTAACTTCATTTCCTGCTCTGTATGATATCAGGAGGGATGGAGGTAGGATAGGAGAAACAGTAGAAGAAATAAGCATTTCTTTGTGTGGCTGGTACTGGAAACAGACTCCTCAAACACAGCACTGCCGTTCAGTAGGCAAGATGTCTGGAGGGGTAAGAGTTCCCATCAGTTATAGCCGGTGCCCTTGGGCAGTCGCTTCACCTGTTTCTAGAACAGATACTAGTTCCCACCTCATGGGTGTTTGTATGGATTAAGTGAGTTAATTGTGGAAAGTGCTTAGAATACTACCTTGAAACATAGAAATGCCCAATAAATGTTAGCTGTAATTATGAAAGTTAAAATAATTTAACCCTCACCACAGCCATTTGAGATTTCTATTACTGTCTTCATTTTAGCGGAGGGAAAAAACAGCCTTAGAAATGTTAATTCAGTTCTCTGAGGTCACCTGGCTAACTAATAACTGGCAGATTCAAATCCATGTCTGTCGCACTCTGAAGCCTATATCTTCTGTTATACCGTATTGCCCCTGAAAAAGAGATGAACGCCTTTAAACCACTAATACATAATTCACAGTCTATAATTAGGAGAGTGTTTTTATTTGATCAGAGAATGATTGAGAATATTGACTTTTGGCAAATGGATTAGTGGCATTTCCAAAAAACTATGTTCCATGTGTAGAATGATTTATAGGAGGCAGAGTCATGTAGGGTGAAGAATTGGCAATGTGAGGTGATCGCTTTTTGAATGAACAAAAAGAGGTGAAGTCAAGCGATAGCACAGACACTGTTGCCTGGAAGTCTCCTGGAGTCCTCAGAATTGTGCCACCACACGCTGTGGATCCGAGTGCTTCTTTCCCATGGTATAGATAGCTCCGCCTGCGGGGACAGAGCCAGGAGTGCAGTTTCCAGGGTCTCGGCCTCACGTGGAAAGGTGCAGGCTCAGGTAGTAAATGGCCATCAGCTGTGGCTAGTTGGCCGTCAGCTGTAAACAGTGCGCCATTGGCCACTAATAACTGCCATGGCTATGCTAGCAGAAAATGGGGGCTAGCAAGAAGATGGTGGCTGAGCTAGCAAGCACGAATTGCAGAGAGGTGGATGCCACCAGCGAGAATATAGTGGTATGACTCCCCTACCTATGGCTCCGTAGGTGTTCCTTTTTGGCCTCACCTTACCCTGCGTTCCTATGTGGGGAGCGGGACAGGAGACCCCCGCATGAATCCCCGCATGACACCGCCATATTATGAATTTGCAATGAACAGAAATGCTGCCAAAGCCCCATCCAAAGGGAGAGAATGATATTTGAACTCGTTAATTTTTAGCCACGAATTTTAAAACCAGGTGTTGGCAGAAGAATCAGAGCTAAGTGTCTTCTTATCCAGTAATCATAAAACTCAGCTGAATTGTCTTGAGGACTGTGCTAATAAAAAAGCAGAAAGCCACATTAGTTACAGTTGTCTCACTCAGTTACTTGATTCTCTGAAACTTGTGGGATGTGTCTCACATTAACTGTGGACCCAGCTTGACAGTGTAATTTGAATGGCAGCCTTGCTGTGATTTGGAAACGTGTACTAATGGCAGCTGTGATTTTTGTTTTTTGTTTTTGATTGTGGCACTTAGCAGCATATGCTGTCTTTCAGGTTAGCTACATTTTCTGTCATAAGCTTTGTGCTTTGCAACTTGGTTGTCTTTCTTCATTTGAATTATTTTTAGAACAAAGTATATCCTCTATGCTGTCTTGTAACTTTATATGCATGGGATCTTTGGGCTACTCAGTTCTTAAATACAAGACATAAAAGGGAAAATACTGCTTATAAGTCTAAACATATGGTTTCCAAAGGAGCTGTTATTACTTATATAATTATCTGCAGTATGATTTTCCTCACATTGAAGCAGAAACTTTAAAAATAGCATACATTTCATTTCATGCTGCAGAATTGAAAACATTATTGTGTGTCTTCTTCAAGGCATGTTGTTTTCAATCTTTAAAAACAAATCAGTTTTCTGTGACTGATGCTGTTTTAAAGATCACTAGTGAATAACCAGTGGGTAAGGTGACATTTCTAAAACCTTTCAGGGTCCTCTTTTACTTGACCCTAAGATTAAGTAGTCATCTTCTTGCCACCTTTATTTTGTTTAAAACGTAGAAAAAATCTTGGGAACTAAGTAGGACTATTTTTTTAAATTCCTGCTTTCTTAACAGGATGGTCTGTCTTGGATTTACATATGACATATTGTATATTGCTGATATGGGAAACTAAATCTTCACCCTTGAAATTCAAGCACTCTAGAGCAATAACTAGGAAATGAAGGTCCTAACCCTGGATTTAAGCTTGCCAATATCAACTTTTTTTTGTAATTAATATGCCAACCACTTGTCTCACTCGGCCAAGTCAGTTATTACAGACACTTGAAGGTGCCTGCTGTAAACCCTCCATTATTAAGGGACAAAATTGGCTTTAATTATCACATTTCCCTCTGTTAATTTGTGATTGACACCTGGCTTCAGACTACAATAAAAGCTGTATATAAAACCAGAAACTCATTTTAGCCATCACTGCCACTTGATCTTTACCTATTTTTCTAGAACGGTGAACAAAAAGGAATGCAAGCGTATTGTCTCCCCAGTGAAATAATAGATGAGAGGCAGCAGATCAGTCACAGTAAGGATGCATATTATAGAAGCTTAGTTTTCCATTGTAGATTACCGAAGTTCTATTACTTTTTTCACCCTTTTAAACTAAGCTCCACAATCTTACAAATTGACTAAAAATCTGGGAGTTCTTCCAGTGATAGCTCCCTTTATCATATTTCACTAAAGATGCTTGGAATTAGGTTATTTGGAATGTCAGTAAGTGAAAAATCTACAGTTTCTAAAATTATTCACACACCACACCAACTAGGGGTGAAGCAAAAGGAATCTGAAAAAGGTGCAATGGGTGTGCCAGCTGTGTAGAATTAAAGCCTTCGTTGCTCTAACTGCATGCTTTTGAATGCTTTGCTCAACTATTGACTTTTCCTCGTAGAAATGATCATACAGTAATTCCCCTCCAGCTGGGAAGCTTAACGTTCCTGTAAAGCACAGTGGTTGGTGCAACCAGGTCTCCAAGGAAATGAGGGGTTAGGGTAGCATGATGTTGGAAAGCATAGACCTTAGAATCAACAGACCGGGTTTTGGAACCCAGCTCTTCCATTTATCCGAATGGGCAGTTTCCTTACCTTCCGAGTCCACATTTCCCCCTGTAAAATGGGGTGTAATACCATCTTCCTTACAGAGAGGTGAGATTTACATGAGAAAAACGTCTTTTGGTTCAGTGTCTAAAAACCTAGGTTCAGTAAATGAGGATTGTTTCACTATCTAGTAAAAAAATTAAAATGACAGTAAATGCCTATTTAAAACCTCATTACATTTTCTAAAAGTTCCTGCTTGAAAACAACTTACATTTGATAGACCTGAAAATGTGCTTTGACAGGCAGCCTCCTCCTGAATCTTTTCTTACAGTGTCTAGAGATTAATGACTTTTTATTAAGTAGTTAATAAGTGCTAGACATTTGTCTTTTATGTTTGGCTTTTGTATTTTATATGTATTAGTTCATTTCATTGTTCTACCATGTTTCCCTGAAAATAAGACCTAGCCCGACTATCAGCTCTAATGCGTCTATTGAGGCAAAAATTAATGTAAGACCTTGTCTTATGTTGTATAAGACCTGGTCTTACTTTACTATAAGACCAGGTCTTATAGTAAAATATATATATATATATATATATATATATATATATATATATATATATAATTATAAGTGTGTGTGTGTGTGTGTGTGTGTGTGTATATATATATATATATATATATATATATATATATATAAAAGACTGGGTGTTATAGTGAAATAAGACTGGGTTTTATATTAATTTTTGCTCCAAAAGACGCATTAGAGCTGATGGTCCGGCTAGGTCTTATTTTTGGGGAAACACGGTATGTATCAGTCCTGTGAAGTGGGTACTGTTATCCCTGCTTTCCAGATAAGAAATGGAGCTATGGAGAGTATGAGGAGGTCTTTTCCTAGTAACCAGCAAGTGGTAGAGCTGGGATTTAACTTCAGCTCCACCAGTGGGCTTGCGCTGGTACCTGTCACTCTTTATCTCAATCTAGTGTGGCTGTCATCATCTGCTGACACACTTTCTCCAACATTTCTACGTTCCACAAAGTCTTTTTAAAAGCTTTTCAAACAGCCCTCACTTGTTTGCGATTTATTGTCTCTTGCAGTGGCATACACCCTTTGCCAACACCCTTTCTTAGGTGTTAGCAAGATGGCTTTTTAAAATTATCTTGGCATTAAAAGGCATGTTTTACTTAGCTGAATCTGTCTGTGTGTTGAAAAGGAAAGGCATGAACAGTTCTTCTTGTTTCCCTACCCCATCATCCAACAAACATGGTGTTTAAGACATGAAATAGTAATTATTTGGGTTTGTTTGAGGAGAGTAAACTAAATGGCATATTGTTAAAATGATCACAGATAAGAAAAATATTCTTAACTCAGTATAAAATATTTCTAAGTTACAGCCAGCTAACAATCACTCTGTATTACATTTGTGTGACAATGGTTCAGATACTTTTTAAAAAATGTACATATTGTTCATTTACCTTCACAAGAGATAGAAAAATTGAGCCCAGAAATCAAACATACCTGAGATTTGCGTACGAGCTCCACAACCAGCCAGCTCTGTGTGACCCAGGGAACAGCTACTGACTGGAATATGCCTCTCAACTCTAAATTAGAGAGGATAAAAGTTACCATCTAGGTTTGTTTTGATGATTAAGTGGGTTTACTTTTCAGCTGGCATAGCACGTACTACGAAGGCTCACAATTACTGGTAGCTGCTATTTCACCTATGATAATTTTTGTTATTCAATTCATTTCTCTACATAGCGGACGTGTTATATCCCTAATAGAGTACACTTTAGATTTGGAAATACTATAGACAGTTTTATTTTAAATAGACATTAGACTACCATTAATGAAATGGATGTTGTTGGAGGTTCGGAGCTGAGAGGAAGTTGACACCTTGATCCCTCAGGTGTGCAGTCAGGGCCCCAGTGATGCGTGAGTCCCTAACTGCTTTTGCGTCTCGCAGTGACTGAGTTGTCCTCCATGTGCTTATCCAATAGCTACTTAGATTCTTACCATGTCCTGGGGACCATTCAGGGTGCTGGTTGTCCACCCTTAGCTCCCAGAATTTGTTGATTAGTTTATTGCTTTTTTTTTTTTTTTTACACAGGTTAGCCATAAGTTGTATAACATAACCCAAATTTTCTGGGGCCATTTTATTTATTTATTTTTTATTAAATTTATTGGGGTGACACTTGTTAGTAAAATTACATAGATTTCAGGTGTACAATTCTGTATTACGTCATCTCTGGGGCCATTTTAATCAGTTATCTTCAACAAGGAAGGAGAATTATGTATTTAAAAATTCTTGAACTAGCGCTACAAGACCCCATGTGATGTAATTGTAACTCGAACCCTGACTTTTTGCTGGAGTAAAACCCAGCTGTGAGACTTCTAATCTGGCCAACACATTGTTGAAAGTGCCTCAGCTCTGTTACATGCCGGGACTTGTACAATTCAATTGGTATAATCCGTCACCGGGTCAGATGAGCCTCTGCTCCTCGGGTAACACGCATGGGAGCATGAGGCATGGAGTGACTCCCTGTGTCTGACAGCCGCACACTTGGCCGGTTGTCTGCCCCAAACTGAGTGGTGGTAGGAGGTGCAGAAGCAGTGAGGTCAGGTGGTAGGATGCCTGGGCTGCAATATTGCTTTCAGTTTAATAGACTTCAGAGTTTGTAGGTGGGGAGATAGGCTTGGAGAGGACAAATGATTTCATGCACCCCATTTAACCAGTTAGTGACGTGCCTGTCTTGAATGCACCCAGACATTCCCTTCTTGGAGCCTTGGTGTTGCGCTGTTTCCTCTACCTGGAGTAGTTTTCCCACTGAGACTTGCATGACTTTTTCTCTCACTCACATTTCTAGTCCTAATCCTTAGAGAATTCTTCCCTCCCTCACAATTCTCTTTAAAACAGCACTCACTCTTTCCTTCTTTATTCTTTTACCCTGCTCTATTTTATTTATAACACTCAGCACCATCTTACATGGTGTTTTATATATATGAAAATGTACCGTGTTTTCCTGAAATTAAGACCTAGCCGGACAATCATCTCTAATGCATCTTTTGGAGCAAAAATTAATGTAAGACCCGGTCTTATGTAACACCGGCTCTCACATTAATTTTTGCTCTAAAAGACACATTAGAGCTGACTGTCCATCTAGGTCTTATTTTCAGGGAAACGTGGTATGTAAATATGTGCTATACACACACACATATTTGTTTATGTGTCTTTTCACCTAGAATGTAAGCTCCACAAAGGCCAACTATTTATTGTCTTGACTATTTTATTCTCAATGCCTAGAAATAAGTATTGCTTACATTAGTGAACAGACTTATTTTTTAATCAAATATTTATGTGCCTATAATTACCAAGTATCAGGATGGTTGCTGAGGATACAATTATAAATAAGATACAGTCACTACTCAAAATCTCATTTTCTAGTGGAAGAGAGAAAAAACCAGGAAACTTCCTGTGTATTATATTCTGTGAGAGGGATATTAATGAGGCGATGTGGGAACACACAGGCCAGCAGGGTCTCCAGCCTTAGGGATCTGAAAAAGTATCCTGGAGAATATGTTATCTGAGTGGAGTCTTAGAAGAAGCTGAGTAGAAGCAGCCTGAGGGAAGCGAAAATGTGGGGGGTTGGGCAGGGGAGGCCTGCCAGGTGGAGGGAACTCCAAATGGAAAGGCCTGGAGAAGCAGGAGGGCTCCGAGCATGTTAGGAGTTACGTGCTGGAATGAGTAGATCTTAAAGTTTTGGGCCAAGCTCAATATGTACATTTTTAGATATACTGATGAATAATCAAATATGTACTCATAATACTTATTTGGCTACAGTAAACCCTATATCATATAACATAATATCTGGGAAATACTGATTTTTTTGTTTTGTTTTATTCATTTTGAAACATCTTAACCTTTTTTTTTTTAATTAAAGTTTATTGGGGTGACAATGGTTAGTAAAATTACATAGGTTTCAGGTGTACAATTATGTAACACATCATCTATAGATCACATTGTGTGCTCACCACCCAGTCAGTTCTCCTTCCATCACCACGTATTGGATCCCTTTTACCTTAAAAGGCACCTTAAACTTTTAATGTGTATCTTTCATGTCGGTATTGTCATAAATAGAACCCCGTTGGGGTTATCTAACGTAGTTCTCTAGAGCTTATATTAATTTTGCTAGGCCATTATAAACATTATAAAGCAAAACCTTTATGCCAGGCACAGTGAATAAAAATGGACAAAATCCCTTACTCTCAAGGATGCAGTTTACATTTTGAACGTATGTGATACAATGCTTTTTGAATATGGATATCTTGTTACTGATGATGTTATCTCTACATACATCGATTTGCAAAGATTAAGAAAACCATTTTGCTCTTTCCTGGTTCTTCAGATAATTGCATATGCTTGTATTTCTAAATAATGTTCATATGCTCATGTAATTGGGTTTGGGTTGATCAATTTTAACTATTGTCTGCTGATTTCCTATCATCCTGACTTAGTATTTAGTGCTCTTATCCCACTATCTCCTTTGCTTCCCTTCCCTCATTTCCCATAGAGTTGTATTAATTTTTTTCTCACATCACTGTTCGTTATATTATTATGAATATGCAAATATTATTCACAAGGAGGAATTGTTGTACAGTATGATTTTATTTCCTTCCTTTTGTTTTAACTAACGCAAATGGTGACATATTTATTCCTTTGTTTAGTTTTCACTGTACAAGTGCAAAATTTTCTACACTATTCAAAAGCTTCTCAACATAGCTCTCCACAAGGTTGGTCCTATTCAGAAACAAAATTTTTCTGACTTTTTAAATTTTTTTTGTGTGGTTTCATCTCTCTGGAGGACATTCATCTACTATCTTGATGGGTTACTCCGTAGGCTACCTACTAGGTATTCCTGAACTTTCCTTTGCTGTGTTACTCCCGGTATTCCCTGGGCCTTTTCTGAGTCAGTTTCCCTGTTACCTAGATCTCCAATCTATCTTCCTCTTTCTTGGTTTTTCTCTTGTTTGTGTGGAACACATTCTGTAATAGCTGTGGATCTCTCTCTCAAAATCCCCATTGGCATCTTGAGACTTTCTTCCCCTTGCTCTTTGGTTGATGCTTCTGTTTCTTTGACCTTGTGCTTCTCTTGCTCGGTAGAGCATCTCTTTTTGCGGAAGCACATCCTCCAGTAACTTCCTGAGAGATGGTGGTGCGTGGAAGGAATATATTTTTTTATTCTTAAATTTTGAAAAACGTCTTTTTACTCACCCACTCAATTGATAGTTTGGGGAAAGAATTTAGATAGAAATGAGTTTCCTTTAAATTTTAAAGCCTGTGCTCTGTTGGCGTAGTTTCTGTTGCCATACTTGAGGTCTTTTTATTACAAGGATGTTCTTTGATTCATGTTAATTCCACCCTTTGTGCTGGGAACTCTGCCTTCTTAATCTGGAAATTCATGCACTCCTTTCTTGAAGTGTGATTTTCTTGAATGATTTATTGATGATTTGCTTTTCAGTTTTCTCTGCTCACCCACCAGTGGGTGGGTGAGGGGGAGGGTATGTGTGTATATGCAAAAGTACATTCAAGCATTCTCTGGATTTCCAGGTAGCCTGGTATTGGACTGACTAGCTAGTTCTCTGTTTGTCTTTTCACTTTTTTCCCCCACATCTTTCTTTTTTTTCTCTCCCTTCTGGGGAATTTCTTGAATTTTATGTATCATCCAACCCCTCTCAATATTTTTATAGCTTCATATTCTTGTTTCATGTTGTGTCTTTCATTTTTCAGATAATAATAAGGATGGATTTATTGCTGTCTTTCTGCATAGTCTATTTGTTCCAAGTTGCCTTTTTCTATCTGTTTTGATGTTTTGCTTTTATATTCGAGGCTTTTCTCACTTCTTTGACATTCCATGTTTGAATATATCTGTATGTAACTATATGTTTTCTAAATATATTGTTGAGGCCCAGGGCAGGCTGCCTCCAGATAACCCAGAATAGCATATTAATTATTGTGAATTAAAGTTATTGACAAGCAGCCAGTGTAAGAAGGGCACATTGACAATCCCTTGTCTCTCTGAATGCAGGAAATAAGTTTCCCTGGTGACTGGTGCCCTCCTTGCTCCAGGAGCTATGAAAGACACACTTGAGGCTAGAGTTAAGGAATCAGGGCTGAAAAGCTTCCATAAACAAACCTTGTTCCTCCTTTACTAATGTACTATCTAAGCCCAAGCTTTGTTTAGATACCTCACCAGTGAGCACCCAAAACTAAAGTGCATTTATTTGTCCTGTCGTTTTTTTCACAAATACGTTGTGTCTTCATCTAAGAAGTATAAAAAGCTGGCTGTTTCATTCAGGGACCATCATCTGTGATCTCTTGTGTGCTCATATTAAATTATTTCTTCTCCTCTTAATCTGATCTTGTGTAGTTTTATTAGTCCAGCCCTAAGAACTCAAAAAGGGTGGAGGGGGAATTTACCCCTTCTTGACAAAGTGCATATACAAGTGCTCACAACTGAGGATTGTTGTGCAATGTGACTATATTTCCTTCTTTTCTGTTGTTTTTCCTGAAGCTAATGATGACTTGTTTGCTTAGATAATTGCACAGTGCTTAATAATACATTTTACATACACAGTTGATGATGGTTAATTGTATAATTTGTCTAGTGATTATACTTATATATACACACACATATATATGCCTGCATACACAATGTGCATATACATATTGATTCTCTATATAAAATTATTCTTTGCAAGTATATGCCTATATACATATATTTACTATATATATATATATATATATACACACACACACACACACACACACACAAATCAAACTTGTGACTGAAATTCTGAATTAGTTTGATAAGGATTTCTATGAGCTGTAGTTATCTTCTGTTTTATATGCTCACTTAAGGAATTAATCGTGTTTAGATTTTGGTTCTTCCTTTGCTACCAGCTTTAAATGGTTGCCATATAATTTGAATGGCATTAGGCAAAGTACTGTTAAAATCAAATTACAAAGATGAGTAGCTTTCTTCAGAAATGGCGACAGTTGGATTAATCGCAAAGGTCTAGGCAAGAAGGAATTCTGCGTTCCTACAATCTCACTTCTGAATAATGCTCAGTTAATCCAATACCGTTATTAAGGTCCTTTATAAATCAGTTTAATGACAGTGTAGCCTAATAAAATTAAGCTTTTCTACAGAATTTTTAGAATTTCAAAAGCTCTTTTCCAATGAAACCCCAAATAATTTCTGAGAATTCAGAAACACTACCCCTACCATATGCCTTTATTTACAATGTGATTTACATAATGAATGTACCAAGCTAATAAAATTTTCCATTGGTACTTTTGAAAAATTAGAACTATAACTTTATTAAAGTGGTATTTTAATTACTTCTCTAACCTTTGCATTTCAATCCATCTTTTGTCTTGTGCCTTTAATAAAATAACTGTTACTCAGAGCCATAATTTTATTGCATCATGGTATCCTCATTTTCAGATAGTAACCAAACTCAAATAAGAAAAGCTCAGAGGGTAAGGGGGGAAGGGGGCTGTACAAGAGGGTAAATGGGGTCAAATAGATGGTGATGGAGGGAGAACTGACTCTGGATGGTGAGCACACAATGTGAGATATGGATGATGTATTACAGAATTGTCCACCTGAAATCTATGTAACTTTGCTAACAGTTGTCACCCCAGTAAACTTTAATTAAAAGAAAGAAAGAAAGAAGGAAAGGGGGGAGGGAGGGAGGGAGGGAGGAAGGAAGGAAGGAAGGAAGGGAAAAGAAAGAAAGAGAGAGAGAGAGAGAGAGAGAGAGAGAGAGAGAGAGAGAGAGAGAGAGAGAAAGAAAGAAAAGCTCTACATTGGTTTTGGCCATGCCTTCTAAGACTATCAGCTATGCTAATCCAGTTAGTGGGGAAAACAGTGAATTTTTTGTCTTACTTAACTTCATAACTTCCTGCTCTGAAACCGCTGGATTCCTTGTGCTTTTTTTTTCCTTGAAATTCTTCTAGATTTCTTTTTCCCTGAAATGAGAAAGTCCTTACATACTATCTTTAGTTTGTGCTAATAAAAATTTAATAAATGTGCTTGTTAAATATGTTAACCTTAGTGCTGTTTTTATTCCTGGCAGTTTTATTCCCCTCAATAGCAATTGGTTAAAGAAACATTGATGGTTTGCAGCCACTATTATTTCGGTTTTTAATCCCAAAGGCTTTCATGGTAGAAAACAACATAGTTGAATGAACTCAGTTCTTTCTAATTCTGAAAGACTGTTTAGGGAAAGGTCAGTGAATATGAACAAATCATGTTTTTCTTTGGATTTAAGAAGTGTTTGCCCCGTGTCCCTGTGTGTCTGATTTCATATGCTGTTTCAAGAACAGTAGCGATGATTTGATACGATAGGCCTGTTTAAAAAGTGGCAGCAACTTACTGTATTTTGAGTAGACGTCCTTTTTTAGAGGTATAGGTATTAAAATTTATGTTGTCTATTCCTAAATCAGGCTCTTAATTTCAGTAGTTGCAACACATCACAAAAACATTATTTTTACAATCACTGTGCTTTACGTCCAGTAGAAGATGCTTTCAAAATAAGATGCAAGATTGTCTGCTTCACCTCTGTGGTCATTTGACTGCGTATGAAAATATGTATGAGTTTTACTGTGAATGATCGGGAAGATTTTTATATTTTACTTCGTCCTCTGAAAGTTTGCTTTATTTGCAGCTGGATACTTTAGTTCTGAGGTTGGGTACATAACTCCAGAAGGAGTGAGAAACTCATTTATTTGAAAACCTACAGGCAATGTAAAAATGAATAAAGCCTGGAAATTTTCAACCCAAAAGACCTCCTAATCTCATGGGCATGGGATGGTAATACAGATACTTAAGTAACTAACATTGTAATCTGAGATAGGTCCAAAAACTACAAAGAAGTTATTAACCAAGTATAAAGGGAAGCGAGCTTAACATTTTTAGGTTCCCTTTGCTTCTAATAATGGAGTTGATGCTCCTGTAGTAGGAAAATATTGGGTTATGAATGTCATTTTGTCAAATGATTTTTTTTTAAAATGTAAATGTAGCCACTTTTTCAGGACGTGCACCGTCAGAAATGCCTGGAACTAATACAGATTGCTACAAAGTGTTGGGGCCAGGAAGCAGAATTCTGAATTTGGCCAAGTGAGCCTCATCCATAAGCATTACCTTTTCCTTCCTGTGTTGCCACACAGAGGTCATGGGTTGCCAAATTTATCACAGGACAGCGCACTTGGAAAAACATGCCTGACTTAGGCTAGCAGAAGCCGATAAGCAATGTCTGCAAACATTGCCTTTGGCCACGTGTCAGAGCTTTCCCACCTGGGTGCTGAGAAAGTCACTAAAAATGGTCAGATGCATAACAGAAGGCTGCCTTGTGGCACAGTCCCAGGAAGTACCATCCACATTTATTCTGTATGAAAGATACCCCCTGCAGTTGTGCAATATTGGCGGGGTTCTCACTGCACTACAGGTGCAAACTGGAGGGGAACAAACATCTGTATGGGGTTTGAGGAAAGAATTCATGACTTTGTCATAGATGATTTTGACATGGAAAAACATCAAAGTATTTCGAAATTCAATTCTGACAAGGGTACAAATATTCTTTACATTTAACACCTCTTCCTTTTCTTTTATTAACAAATGTGGTGCCTATATTACTTTTGTAATATAAATGAATATTAAATCAAATTGAACGTTTCTCACTTCAAGAATTTCACAATAATGCTTTGGAAGCCAGTTAACTCTCCAACAACAAATCTGCAAGGTGAGAATAAAGTATTGACAATTTTCAAAAATAAATTACCTTTGAGCTCAGAAACTCTTACTGAAACCTGAGTTTCCTGTACCATCAGTATGCTGTGGTCGGAAACAATAACAAATGGTGCTGTGGTCCTCTTCACATAAAAGCTGAAAGCGGATGGGGCAGTAGCAGCTTGGATTCTATTACATTCACTATTTTGTTAACATAATGGGATGAGAACCCAGGGAAGCTTCTCTAAGAAGGCTTCTTTGGAAGAAAACTGTGTGTTAATTGAATTGCAGTGTTTTCAGAATAAACTCTGGATGTCGAAGCCCTTCCATACTCCTGTCAGCACAGAACATAAACAGAGATGTGTGTGTAGAATGCCTTGTTTCATGGTTTTCTTCTACCACGTGGACTGTTTTCATCCTCAGTAATGTGTTTGGGTATCTCCCTACAAAACAAACAATGTTCTTCCAAACAGTATTTTTCAGGGATGTCAATTGTTTTTTAAAAACCTTTTTTTTTTTTTTAACAGCTGGGGATTCATTAACATAGAATGGAAATTCTTTTAACTTAAAAACCTTTTGAATCAGTGGTGTCTGAGACATCTTTGTCTCTACTAAATTTTGACAACTGGTAACCTTTTCAATAACCTTTGCTTCACTGATCCTATATTCAATATAATGTTGATAATATATAACTGACAAAAATAAGTGATTTCACAGTTTATGTGAGATGTATTGGCTTTAGCACGTAACTGCATGACCTTGACAACTCGAGTTCAGTATGATACTCTTGTAATCAAGCTCAAAAAATTTCCAAGATCTTACAATTCATAGCTTTTTTATGTTTAAGATGGATGTGTTATGGGGAGGTCTCAGCATGTTTTGAGTGGTACTTTTGCTTAACTTGATAATATTTACATGAGCTAAGATATTTAGGCTACAGAAAAGAATTACTGGAGCACACAAATCCAGATGACAAACCTTTTTATTTGTAACTGTTACCTGAAGACCTTCTAGATTTTTTTCAAAAATGTGTCTCATTTTTGAGGAAAGTGATCTGTAAAAATGAAATCTACTTCGATATAAAGTCCTGAAACACTGAGTGATGATGAACTTAGACCCTAATCTAAAAAAAAAAATTAAGGTTGCCTTTTTACTTCAGAATGTGTTAATACAAATTATTCAAAAATAAAAGTAATAGCGTTAGGAAATACTGAGATATGAACTTCATCTAATTCAACAATTAAAATTTAGAAATTCACATAGATATTATAAGGTAAAAAAATTGAAAAATATATATTTGGAAACTCTAAAGGCCCTGTACTTACTCCTTTTAATTAAATTGCATTAATTATTTTAGAAGCAAACATTTTTCCAACTTACTAAATTCCTTTAAGAGTCAGATCTTGGGTTAACTAATAAATAAAACATAAACCACAATAGACAAACTTATAAATAGTTGATAAAATTCACACAATCCGTTAAATTCAATTCAGGAATACTAATATAAGAAACTAGTAACAACAACAGAGAAAATCATATTAGTGGTAATAGTAATGATAATTAGTACTACTTTCTGTTTTAGTAAGAAAAATTGTGAAAAGCAAAAGCCAATGAGATGGAATGAAAACTAAATATTTTCCATGTGTCTGCTGAACAGAACTCTTTGATTCTAAACCATTTGTGACTGAACTAATCCTACTGACTGACAGATTCGGCCAGAGATCAGAGATGTGATTTTGTGCAGGACTGCTCAGCCACCTCTTGGCAAGCGCTCTGCATCACGTCTTATTTGCTAAAACGACAGTTACCCAGTTAAGAAAGTTTACAGAGGGAGCCATTTAAATAATGTTCAAATAGAATTCAACTGTTTTAAATGTTTGAACAGTGCTTCAAGTTTTAAAAAAAATATATTTTTGGTGACCTGCAGCACACTGGTTGGGAATCTCTGCTCTGTAAATTGTTATCCCCCCCCAGTGTGTGTGTGGGGGTATGTGTGTATATGCAAAAGTACATGCAAACATTATGTATATACAACTGGGTCTGCTTTAAATTAGACCAGTTTTAATAACCATAGCTAGCTGTTGGCTAAACTGTACTGTTTTATAAACCAAGATTATAGAAAGAAGAAACAATGCTTTCTTCAATCATAACTGTATTTGACTTGTTTCCCAATATCATAGTTTATTTTACAAAATATTGGAATGCATTTTCTCCCCCCCAAAAATTCACTAAACTCTTATTTCAGGGTAGGGGTATGCCCTTTCTGTCTTCTTCTCCTCTATCACAGTAGTTGGTTTGTAGTAGGTGCTCAGTAAACATTTGTTGAATGATTGAATTGCTAAATATTGGAAGAAATACTAAACAGTAATGTAGCCACTCTAAATAAAAGTGAGGTAGTTAATGCTTTAAAGTTCAAAGTTTCCTATTTGCATGCATTGAGAGAACTGTAGGGTGATGCAGTTATAGAGAAGTGATGTGTAAGGCTTTAGGCTGAAACAGTGAATAATGTGAGAATGAATTTGTGCTTTATAGGTCTGTAGCACAAAGTGCATCCTTTTCCTAGAAAAGTTATCTTTGACTTACTTATACCCTATCAGATTTTATTTCAAAAGCTTGCTTATAAGATGTGCTGTTAAGAAACTGATTTTATAGGTACCAGTTGATTTCAGTGACAAGTAACCATTTACCAGAGGACTGTAGAACGCCTTGATCTCCTACCAGAATAGCCACTGGGCACTTTCTCTCTGGATGTTTCCTTTTGGAGAGCAGAAGTTCCAATCTCAGCATCGTATTATGCACACCCATTGGTCTTCCCTCTTCTTCCTTCCTTTTCCCCAGCCTTCTGCCTTCCCTCTCTCCCCTTTTCCTCCACTTTTTCCTCTTCCTCCCTGAGTTCCCAGTTGATAGGAAAAAAATTATCTGATGTGCCCTTTTCCTTTCAGGAGAAGGCTGTAAGCTTAGTGAGCTAATATTAAGCTGCTAAGCATTTTTTAAAGGAATGATGTGTTGTGTTTACATATCAACCCATTGCAGGGATTTTAACAAGAAAGGAGTCCTGAAAGCAATGCTATACCCTAAGGATTTGTCACTGTTAGAATGCCAGACATTTTGGCAGGGAAGGGTAAGGCTGTGTAACTCATGTTTAGGAAGACGGGCAAATCACAAAACTGTCATATGGAAGCTTTGGATTGAAATTTACCCAGTGGTTTTTCATTTTAGCTACTTCATGTAATTCTTTGCAATTTACTAGTGATTTTGGTGCTAAATTATATTTCTAATTGTTAATGTATTACTTTAATCTCTATATTGATGTGGTAATTATTTACCCGCCTCACCTTATAGCCAAATTTTACAGTGATATCCAGGTACGTTTCAGGAATTTGTAATACTCAGGACTTCCGAAAACTCTTCCAGAAAATAAAGAATATGTTATTCTTTCCTAAAAAATGATTTTGGGTGGTTCTGTAATTTAGCAATGTAAGTAGATATTTTATAGGATAAGTGGGGTTTGTAAATATAATTTTTATGAAAGAACTTAACTGAAAAGAAACTAACACGAGAATAATATCTTCCAGTATGAAAACAATTTTTAGATAGGCTTTAGCACAAAATATTAAAGTTTTCTATTTTATATATTCACATCCTAGATTATCTTACAGTTTTTAGTAACTTGAATCCCTTTTGAGTTTTCTTGGACATTTGTTTTGTGAATTTGATGCAGCTGATAATCCTTCTAAATACTAAAGAAGAGTAATGATTCTCCCTTCAGGTTGGCTTGGCTCTTTGTCTCTCAGTAGGTGGACAGCAGATGAAGCAGGACCAAAGAGACCCCTTTTACCAGTAAACAAGGCTTTAGGACCAAAATGCATATGCCATGGCCTTTTCACTGTTCAGCAGCCTTTATTTTGTGCACATTTAATATAGTGTAGGTTTTCTCCTTAGACCAATGTATTATGTGGCAATACACGGGACATCTGGTCGCCAATACGTGGAATTGTGCAATGACCTTCCACGTCCCTGTGGTTTGTGTTGGATTGGGAGGTGTGCTTTTTCCGTTTGTGTGGCCACAGCCTTTCCATGTTTATTTGAATTGCTTTCATTTCTTAAGATGTGGCCAGTAATATGTTTTCTTTAAAGGGCTTTTCTTGCAGGTTGGGTGTAAAGTAACCACCTTCTGTAAGATTCGTGCAGGTTAAGGTTAGGCTGTATGTGAGGGCCAATTGTCCTGGACATGGACAGGGTGAAGGCAAATGTGCTTTTAATTTTTACCACACCATACTCAGTCTTCCCCTTGGTGGAACAGAGAGATGAACCTCAGGGGTTCCTTATTTTAATTCCCCATACCCTGGAAATGATGGCCTTTATCATTATTTCTAATGAGAAATATGTTTTATATGTAAACATTTTTAGGTTGTTTCCCAAGCAGACAAGATGTAAGACTTCAGAAGTTCCTGTATCTTAAAGCATGAGTCATAATTATACTAACCAGAAGATGAATCTGCTCATATTTCTTTGTCCTGAGTAAAAGCCTGATTTTAAAAATGGTTTGAGTCCTATCCTGTATATCATGCATATCTGGCTTCCCAATTTAGGTAGGTCAGAAGTCCAAATTCTGGAGTTACAGCTAAATATTATACTCTGTAAATTAATCTAAAGCCATTCACTGATGCCTCCCTGCCTTTGTTTAGTTGGGTAGATTTCTTAACTAATACCAGGCCTAGCAAACCCCTAACCGAGCATCATCATTAAATCCTCAGGAATTTAAAAACTGAATAGCTTACTCTCTATATTCAGAATTCTGAAATAGTGATGTAGGGTAGGTTTTCAGTATCGGCATTTTTAAAAGAGCTTTTTGAAGACTGATTAGCCAGGTTTAGGAAACTCACTGTTTTCTTGTTTTTTTCTTTTTTTTCTTTTCATTCTATAAAAATGATCACACTTGCCTCTTAGTGGCTCTCGTCTGTTTGTCTGGTTTCAGTCTTGCACAGCAGGTTGAGATCTGCTGTGGAAATTTCCTTTGAGCTGCCTTTTCAGACAGCACTGAAAAGCTCGAGTTGGAGGGGACTGGAACCATGAGACATTATCAAATCCTAAGAGGCAAAGGTAACTAAGCAGAAAAACACAAGACAATCCAAAGAACAAAAGGAAGATACTGTCAAAGAATTAGAGGGTGGGTCAGATATAAAATACAAATGAAGTATAGGATGCCAAGTTACTTTTGAATTTTAGATGAATAATGGATGTTTTTTAGGACAGGCATGTCCCAAATATTTCATGGTACATACTTGTATTAAAATTTGAGATATAAAATTCTAATAAAAATTATCTGTTGTTTATCTGAAATTCAAATTTAATGGGACATCCTATATTTAATTTGTCAGGCCTGCCTGGAAGGAGATGGAACACTGCATGGACCCAGCACTGTAGTGCACAATAGCCACTCAACTAAACTAGCCCTAGGAGCAGGATTTATATTAAAATATCTTTTTGTATGTTTTTTGTTATTTTTTTAAGTTGTTTAAAAGCTAGGTTGTTAGCTACTTGAAAGCTAATTGATAGAATAGACTCTCATTTGCTTTTCTCTTTTAATGGGAAAATTATTATATACCAGGGGTGCCAAAAAAATGTGTTCACATGACTTGTATTTATCTTTTGTTATCAGTATATATTGAGTATTACAATTTTAATGCAGTTTTTTCCTTTCTTAAACTGTGTATACATTTTTTTGATACCCTCTGTGTTCTCCTTTCTTTGACTTCACTTGGTGAGCAAATGTGCTAAACATTTGCTTTGACTTATCAGCAGTATTCTGTATGTGAATTCAGAATTGCTTTAGAATCCAAAGAGCTAAAGCAAATATTTATGTCGTCCTAGTCTAGGTGTTTAGTTATTTTAATGTTATTCTCGAAGTGGGCTGTTATTCATTTAATCTTCCCAAATCCTTGAATTTGCTAATATAAATATGTTTGCCATGATGTCTTAGAGGCAGCATCGCATTTTTGCTGGCTAAATTTTCTAACTTTAAAGAAAGAAAGAAATATGAAAGAATTTTCATTGTGAAGGGAGTAATCCTTGAATATCAGTTTTGTCTCGAAGTACATGATAGATATGCAGTAATCAGTATGACTGAATTTATTTGAAATAAATTCTTTTAAAAATTGTTGCCGCTAAGATTTCTGGTTTAGGTACAGACTAGAATTTTGTTCTTTGTTAGGGGCATATTATTAGGTGTTAGAAGAGCTTAGTCTTGATCTTTTCTGTGCGGTTTTGTAGCTCAGGCTTCCGTAGTGGGAAGGTCAGGGAGAACATCCCTGCGAGTCGCCTCAACAGGAGCCATTCTCTGGCTCCTCTCTTCCTTGACAGACACTTGGTTTTCTTCAGCTGTCAGGGCCCATTCCTATGCAGGAGTTGCTGGATTCCTTGAGTCCCCAGGGTGACTCTGGATTGGTCAACCATGATACTCCTTTTCCCTCTTGTCAGTGATTTTTTTCAGTAATAAACACATGAATCATTTCTGGCCAGTGACATGTGGGGTAAAATCTGCTGGAGAGTGTGCTGTTTCTGGGAACGTTTTCTCCTCACTATATCCCTTTTTCAGAGTATAAATCTTTTCTTCTTCAATCTTTGTTTATTGCAGAGTGAGTATGGATTTCTTTGGAGGTAGTACACCTGAGGACAAGCCAGTACATGCAGGATACAGACAGAAGGAAAAGGCCTGGGTCCTGGATGATTTCACTGAGTGGCTGAATGAAATGTCTCTGGAACCCTCTTACTCTGGGCTTCTTGCGATACATGATAACAAACCCCTTTATTGTTTCACAGGCCATTTTGAATTTGAGCCTCTGCAATTTTCAGGCCAGTATGCACCCTCATAAATGAAAGGAGTGAGGTAGACAGACCTTAATGCGTATCTTACTAGATTCTGCCACTTGCGGATGTCAGAAGATAGGTCAACAAAGATGGCAGCTGGTAGTCCCTTACTTTCCTCTTCTCCCTCCCTTCCTTTTACAGGTAGCCGTTTCTCATCCATGATATATCTACTTTAGAAGAAAGCAGAAACTTCAAACATTTCTGGGCAAAGCAAATTGGTACCATGTTTCATTCTTTCAAAAGCAACGGTCCCAAACCACTTGTTACCTGCTGGAAAGGCCATTGTGTGGCTCGGAGCTGGTCAGCTTGTTGAAGCTTAGTCCAGCCTGCCGTTGTCTGCTGCTGAGTCTGTCTGAATTCTTTGTAATGAACATGAAATCACTATTTCTTGCAAATGTGGTTTAAGCATACGGAACTTTGCCATGAAATGCCAGATGGTACTGAGGCACAAAGTTCTTCCTGCCTGAGAACAATATCATCTGCAAAACAGAACTCCTCACAGTGCCGCTAATCCGTTGCTGTTTCTTCAGGCCTCACTGAGTCTGGCCATGAACTTGTTATTTGGACAACACACACGCTATCTTGGAATTCTTTTCTCAGACTGTGTTCCTTCTCACTCAGTTATGTCACTGCTAGAGTCTTCTGTCAGTGGTTATGACAGGATACATTCCAGAAAAGCAGTCGCGAATGGTGATACCCTCTTTCACTCCAGATTTTCTTGCATTGTAGATAAATTTGTATCAGCAAACATTGTACTGGTGGAGAAAGGGGATTTAGAGATGAGTAGCACTCCTGTTTAAGGAATCTGCACCCTAGTAAGGAGAAAGCCGCTTTAAGCAGAAGACAGACATGTATGAGACGCAGAAGTAGCACAGAGAGGATATGATGACTTAATTGGGAGGAAGCAGAAAGAAGGAGCTTTATAGGAGGTCTCATCTGAGTTATGTTTCAAAGGATGAAAGGGAGCGGGAACTAGCAGTGTGTGCAATGTCTCAGCAACGTGAACGAGCACGGAGGGATGATGTTCTGGGGGTAAAAGGGAAGAAGGGGAGCTTTTACTCACCTCGTCAGGGTGAGCAAATCGTGTGATTGGTTTCGCTAGAATCTGGAGTTCCTGTGTCTTGACCTGGGTTTGGAGACTGTGACTTTAGGAGTTCAAGGAAGAAAGCCTGAGCGTCGCCTGTGGCTAAGAGTGTGCCAATCAGATATGTCTGGCTCTCCCCTACATTAGGTGACTGGACCTGTTTGTTCTTTGGGTCTTAGCTTCCTTCTATTTGAAACAATCTCATGGGGAGTTTACAGTAATGCTTGTAAAGAGGTTAGAAATGTGCTGACTATGTAGTAAGTGGTCAATTCGTATTAGCTATTAAATTATACATTTATTAACAGTGGTTCCCTCATGATCCATGTTGCTAATAGTCCCCTAAAATCATCTGTAGGAAGGTGTTGACTAGAAAGTTGGATGGCTTGTGACACTCTTCTGACTTTGCAGGACTGTAAGATGGCAAAGCATGTGCTGGACTGCTCCTTATTTCTGCCTTTTTTCCCCACAGTAAACCTTCAAGACTACTTGTTGGGAAGCCTTATTGATTTTTTCAGGACTTAATGGGGAAGGGAGTGACTTTTGATGGTAGTAAGAACTTCTCAGAATGGCTCCTAAGATTTTTGTTTCTCTTTGAACCCTCTACCTCCATAGTCATCTCTGAATTGTTTCATTGCAACGGATTGCTAAGGCTGTTATTCTCTATGATGATTGGTGTACTGGTCAGGATTCCCTAGAGAAAGAGATTCAATAGGATATGGATACTATATACACATGAGAAGATTTATTATAGGAATTGGCTCATGCAGGTATGGAGGCCAAGAAATCTTACAATCTGCCATCTACAAGCTGCAGAAACAGGAAAGCTGTTGGTATAATTCAGTCTGAGTCCAAATGCCCGTGAACCAGGAGTTCTGGTGTCCAAGGGCAAGAAAAGGTAGACTCTCCAGCTCAAGGTGGGGAGTGGGGGGCGAGAGGATGAACGAATTTGCCCTTCCTTAGCCTTTTTTGTTCTATCCTGAATCTATCAATGAATTACGCCCACTCACACCAGTAACAGTGGATCTCTTTACTTATCTACTGAATCAAATACTAATCTCTTCCAGAAACACCTTCACAGACACATCCAGAAATAATTTTTTACCAGTTATCTGGGCATCCCTTAGCCCGGTGAAGTTGACACACAAATGTAGCCATCACAATTGGTTTGCATTTGTTTTATGAGCTTATGTTATTAATGGGTTATTATCATTAGGGTTATATATTATCAATGGGTTATCATCATTAGCTTATATTATTAATAGGTTAATTATCATTAAAGGTTATTATCATAGGTCCATTTCACTCTCAGAGTGGTGGGTGAAACACATGCTGTCAATGAATAAGAGGGTCCTAAAACAAATTTTTGGAGGATAATGACCAACAAGGTATTCCATTTTTCTCTCACTTAACTGTTATGTGCAGGAGCATGAAACAGACTGAATAACCTCTTAGCATTTAAGTTGATTGTCTTTTAAGATTAAGCTGAATGAAGACATAGAGTCAAATAAGAACATACCAGTGGGATAGGGGGCATCCAGTGACGGGGGAAAACTGTAGACTTGGGTTCAGGAAATTAGGTTAGGGTCCTGGTTCTGTGACCTAACTTAATCTCTCGGTCTGTTTTCTATTCCATAACATGGGACTTTACTCTCTACTTTACTCTCTAACAATGGAAAATCCTAGGCAAATACTTAGGTATTGCATGTTGGTCCTTGTTCGGTTTCTCTTCAGTCAGACCACAGGACTTGGTCACATGCTCAGATATTGTGGGGCCTGCTGCTGTGAGTGAGGCCACACCTGCTTTTCAGGTACAGCAAGGCCATGGTCATCTGTGTCCTCAAGGGACACTCGGCCATCACACATGTCTCCATAACACTGCTGTCCAATTGAAATACGATGTGAGCCACTTATATAATTTAACACTTTCAAGAAGCCATATTATAACAGGAAGGAACAAAGAGATGAAAGTCATTTTAATAATTTATTTTATTCCATATATGCAAAACCCTTTCAACATGTAACCAATATGCAACTATTAGTGAGATGTTTCATATTCTTCTTTTTGTTGCCCAGAGTATTTGAACTCTGTGTGTTAGGCTTAGAGCAGATGTCAGCTGGGACCAGCCACAGTTCAAGTGCTCAGGAGCCATGTTGGTTAGTGACTGCCGTGTGGGACAGCGCGGTTCTGGAAAGTCTGTTGTGCGTCGTTCATCTCCACCCATTCATAAAATTTGTTTTTGTCTCTGTCTTCTGCAATGGCCGAAATGAAATTACCATGTATTTCTAAAATAGGAGCTAGCAGTTATAAAGCATTTAATCTGTGTGTTAAGCACTGTTTTCTATTATCTTATTTCTTGCACCAGCCCTATTAAATGTGTTATTACTACCTTCATTGTTTACATGAAGAACTTGAGGCCCTGAGGTCCTGAGGTTAAGTGACCTGCCTAAAGACCCTACACACTGGGGCGGGGTGGGGGGGTGGGGGGCGGTTCCTGGATACAGACAGAAGTTGTCTTACACCAGAGCCTGGGATTTTCATTACTCACCTACTGCCCCATTAGTCATATATAATTTTACTGATTAATGAGATAGGGGATGCTATGGGTGAGAGGCTGTGCTCTCATCCATTATGATTGTTTGAGGTAATCTTGAGTTTTTGTCATTGCATGATAAAACAGCTTTGTGGGGAGGCAGGTGAGCATGTGAGTAGATGTGGCCGTCCTAGTAATAGGTTCATAGCAACCAGCTGCCATTTGTTCGTTCTTTGTTCATTCTTAAAATAAATATATGTATATGTATATAATCTATATGCTAAACATTGTTTTAGTTTGGGATTAGAGCTGTGAGCGAAAATCAAGTTCTTATCCTAAAGCAGATTTTATTCTAATAGGGGTTTAAATACTAAGCAAATAAATACATCCAAGCTATATAGGATATATCAGACAGGGGTAAACACCTCTTATTGAGAAACACCTCTTTTTCTGTGAGCAAAACAGAAAATAATGTGGTGACTGGTGGAATACTGGTTCAAACTCTGCCCCTGCCTCTTAGTAAATGTGAAATTAGGCAAGGTGCTTAACTTCTTTGAGCTTAGTTGCCCATTTGTAAAATGAGGTAAACATTTTATAGGAAACTCAGGAAGATTTAATGAGACCTGGGTGGAATGTGCCCGGTACCGTGCAGCAAGAGAATTCATTGACTTCATGGATTTTGTTAACATTCCCAGTGTCAGGATTGCCAGCAGCCCTCCTCCCCCGAGACGATCCCGTCATGGTGTATGATTTTGCTGAGGATGGACTTCTAGTAGGTCAGTGAGAATGTGCGTAGAAGTTGTTCACTTAGTGGCTGAGTAAACCTAGCCCGAGCCCATTTGTACAATGCAATGGGATTTGGCTGTTCTGTACTCGTCACTATACTAATAGATTTTATTATAAAATAGGTTAAAGTGGTATTTGCACATTTGGGGCTTTTCAATCCCCTCTTTCAACACTGTGGGGCAATAAATTTCACTTTGTCAAAATAACTATTTTCAGTCTATCTTCAGTTTCCTTAGACTCTGGCATTCCTTGTTCAGTGGGCAAGTTCATTGGATAAGGAGTTTTTTTCATATAAAATAACATACAGAAAGAATATTTTGTTTTAGAATTAATTAAGATAAACCTTCCCAGTACTATGGCATTTCCCCCAGTTGGGTATCTCACTGGGATTTGTATCAGTTAGGATTTGGTTCAGCCACATATTCCACCATAAACCCCAAATCAGAGTGGTCTGGACATAGAAAGGTTTATTTCTCTCTCACATAAAGGATGTTGGGAGGTAGCCATCCACAGTTGCACTGGCTGCTCCACATTAGAAGTCTCAGGCTCTGTTTGTCTCGAGTTCCAGAATCCTTGTGGACCAAGTTGGTAGTTCTAGCTGGCACATCAAATTCCAACCAGTAGGAAAAGAGCAAAGAAAAAGGCAAACTGTGTCTGCTTCAGCTGCCTTTTGTGGTTTTCTGGGTGTCAGACACACTTTGGCTTATATCTCATTGGTCTTAATTTGGTCATTTGACCATGTCCATGGCCAAGTGAGGCAGCCACTTGTAGTCTTAGACGGGCATGTTCACTGTTGTAAATTCTGGGCTTATAGAAGAGGACCAGAAAAGTTATTGCTATAGGAAACTATTAATAGCAGTGCCTCCCAACGGGTTTTATAATGTATAATAAGGTGATCAGCGCCCCTCTGTTATTCTGTTCTGATATGCATTTGGGGGAGGTCCATTGTTTCAGAAATGTAGATTATCTGACCCCAGTGGCTTTATAGAGATCTTTTGACAAAGAGTTCATAGGAATGGAAAAAGAAACAGCACCTACCCTTTACTCTTTCCCTGTTAATATCTTTTACTACGTTTCGTTAACAGGCATTAAAGCTATGCCATTGTGCATTTCAGAGACCATCTGTGCCTGGAGTAAATCCTTTTATCTCCTTGAAATAAAGTATATCTATCTTTCTACCTTGCTTTAAGGAACACACCACCACCTCACTCTCCAATCCCAGAGAGGCAGTACCCACTAGTTACCTGCCACTTTGCTGTGAAATCTGTGATCACCTTTACTCACCAGGATGTCACGCAGCACCCACTATGAGTGTCAAGACATGTGATGGAACCACAGGTCAGGGCAGCTCCGCACACCAGTGGTTGCTGGGTCCTGGGTGGCATAATGGCTGGTCTCCTGCTGGAATCGAGATCCTGGCATAAGTCCACAGTGGATCATGCCTTAGAATGAAAAGGCTAGAATTTAATTTGAACATTAAAAAAAAAAATGAAAAAGAAGAGAAGGAAAACCTAAGAAACATAAAACATCTCTGTCCTCTGGAAGTTAATTTTGTTTTCTGTAACAATTATTATTATGGATAAATTATCACTGGCAGCCAAGATTTATAAAATGTAGCCTTTACTGTCAGTATGCGAAGTGTTCTTTTTATAAGGCAATTTCTTGGTTGTATTTAGATATTTGCACAGATATTTATGTTCTAGTTAACTATCTGCCACTTAGTTTCATATATTAAAATTCTTTTAAAATTTCCATTAGATAATTTCTACTGGTTAAATGTTTCTTTATTTTTGAAAAATATCTTAATCATTCTTTGGTAAATGTACTAGTGTGAAGACAATATATGGGCAAAAATAAAGTATAGGCTGAATAAAATCAAATGCCCCAAAGAATGTTTACTGAGTGTATCAAACTGGATGAATCCATGTAATGATAGGTTTCCTGCTTCTTTCCTTAATCCTGCCTGAACTGATGGAGGTTTTTATAATGACCTGGATGAAGGTGATGGATAATACCTTATTATGTTAATGGATATAACAAAGCTAGGAGAGCCCTCTGGTCATTGGGTGAAGGAATTAGAAATCTAAAAAAAACAATCGTCATCAACTGGACCAATGGACCAAATAAATCTAGTGAGATGAAACATGGCTTGGTGAAGCCCATGTAAGAATATTTCAGAAATTTTTGTTGATTATAAGCACAACATTAGTCAGAGGATGTGACTGCCAAGAAGAGTTAATTTGTTTTTAGTTTGAATTAATAGACAGAGAGCGCTTCGAATGTGGGAAATGGTTCTCCCACTTGTCTCTGTGTTGGGCTCGCTATTCTAGGAGAAGCATGATGAGTCTTTCCAGTATATTTTAGGAGGGACATTGTTATTTTAGGAGTTTATTTGCATAATATTACTGATTTCAGAGTGCTTTCTTAGTGTTTTTTTTTTTTAATTTGACTGTTGAATGCTTAATTTATGGGCAAATTGGAGCGTACCCTTAAGATGTTGGGGGAACTAGCAAAGTTTATTCTGGGAAAGAGAAGATTCACAAATAATCCAGTACCTGTCTTCAGGTTCCTGAACTGCTGTGTCACAGAAGGAAAGTAACAGTCTGCTTTGTCTTAGACTGCATGAAACTGGGATTGTCTGAAAGTCACAGGGAAGCAGGCTTCAGTTCTTCATAACTGTCCAAAAGTAGAATTGGCCTCATTGTGAGGTGATAAAGTAGGGGTTGTGTGCACGTGTGTGTGTGTGTGTGTGTGTGTGTGTGTGTGTGTGTGTGTGGTTTAATAGGCTGAGGTGGAGGCTGAGAGACTCGGTGTTATGGACTGTGTACAAATCAATGCATTGATTGCAAAGGTGTGTTGTCCATGGTGCGGGGCTCCCGTTGTCTTAATTGCCTGTGAGGGGCTGGTGCTACCTCTCCTGCTCTAGAACATTCTCCCCGATAGTTCGGCATCTCTGATGGATGCCTGTTTTAATTAAAGCAATTCACGTTGAAGCCCTCCTCCCCCCGCTCCCCAAATCTAAGTGTCTTGAAATTCTCAACCTTGAAATGTGAAAAATGGGTTACAGTCAAGTTCACATCTTCTACCTGAATGGAGAATTGCGAAAGTCAATTGGTTTGTTGTCCAGTTTCCCTGCAGGACGGCCAGGTTTAAACTGTGTGATGTATCATATTCGTTCTGAGTTTAAAGATGTCCAAAGTTGCTATTATAGCTTAATTAAATCTAAATAAAAAGTTGAGTAGATAAAAAGGATCTTGTGATTCAAAACCCAAAGTGAATAAAGTGGTGTAGGTTGAAAAATCTTTTTCACTCTTATTTTCCATCTGTCCAGTTCCCCCAGCCATCCTTCTTCCATAGTTTCTGACAGCATATGGAAGCAAATTAAATATAAGGTCTGATTTTGCCTCTTTTCTATGGGAGTGTTGGCTTATTTTACATACTGATCTATAACTAGCTTCCTTTCCCAAGGTAAATTGAAGATCTTTACCTACCAGTACGTAAGAGAACATTTTCATTCCTTTTGTAGAGCTAATAGTATTACCATTGTTTGAATGTAGTATTTATTCACTTAGGTATCTATGAAAATGTAGGTTGTTGGCATTTTTCTTTTTTGCTGCCATAGGGCTGAGGGTGGGGGATGGGTAATTGCTGCTGTTTGAAGAGTTGAGATTCACTCAAATTAACTGCAGTCTCATTCAAGATTTCCCCTCTAAGTTGCAAGCCCTTAGTAGACTCCAGAGGACCAAAATAGTTACATCAGATACTGCCAGTGCCATTGTTGTCTAGGTGGGAGGCTCATTTCTGGTGCTTCCTACTCTACCTTCTTCCCAGAATGCTTCTCTCATGTAGGATTTAATTTGCATCTTTTGTTTATGAATGAAGTTAGGCAGGCTTTCAAGATAAAAAGTCATTTCTCTGTGTATCCATATTGTCCATTTTTCTAATGGATTATTGGTCACATTCTCATCAATTTCTAGGATCCATGTGTTTGAAAATTAGCTCTTTAGGATATGAATTATAAGTTTTGTTTTTTTCCTGGTTAGTCTTTTCCAATGATTTCGCTTATGGTATTTTTTTGTCATGCTAAATTTATTTTTAATGTTTATGCAATTAAATTTATGACGTGAATTTTGATTCGTTGTTAGGAAGGTCTTTCTCAAACCAAGGTTTAAAGGAATTCTCCCATTTATTTTTTTCATTTAGTACCTTTATGGTTTCATCTTTTTACGTTAAAGGTTTTAATTCATTTGGACTGTAATAGTATATGTTATGGTCCAATTTAATTTTCTTCTACATGTCTTCCCAGTTATTCTAAAAACATTGATTGAATAGACCATCTTTTACAATTGATTTTAGATGTTTTAAAGGTATTTTATAGTATATCTCTGATTGTATTTGTATCTATTACTTAGGCCTATTCCTTTTGTCTCTATTTGTTGATATGTAATGTAGCTTATTTTGGTAATGCAAATAGCATTTAAGGAACCCTGCTTTCTGACAGATATCCCTACTGCTAGATTTTAAATTTCATTTCTTTTTTTTTTCTTTTTTATGTCGAAAGATAAAATGAAGTGTCAATTTATTGAGTGTTTGTATATCACTTTAGTCTTAGACTGCATAATGTTGTCATTTTATGTCTTAAATGTAACTGCAGTAATTTTTATTCATTTAAAAATTGAAGCCTGATATTTATCCAAGGGCATCTGGCATGTTTTGTGAGCTATACCAACATTGTTGGAGTTTCCAGGAAGATGCTTTGCTCAAATCTCTTTTCCTTGATTTGTATTCATGAATTTTCCATGCCATAAACACCCAAAAGTAATTCATTGATACAATGGCTAAAGTTACATATACACTGGTAAACTAGAAATGGCAAAGATTTAGAGGAATTTTTGAAGAACAAAATGTCTGATGAAAGACAATTGAAAGAAGAAATCCACAGATTCTAGTTTTTGAATGATATTTATTGTATGTATCAAATGAGGGAGTTGGGACAAATGATAGTTAAGGTTCCATCCAATTTATTGTTATTCCCACATACATTTCCATTTTGCCTGGACTCTTGGTTTGCAAGTTGAAGCTCTTCTTGGCGGTTCCCAGGGCTTGGCAACCGAAGTGCTCCCAGCTTCTTGCTCACAGCAATTGCTGTCCTATTAACATCTGGTCCCTTTTTGTGAACCCTGATGGCAGCTAAAGGCATAGACTGAATTTGCCTTGTTAATACACACACACAAAAGGTCCTTGCTTTTATTCTCCTCATATTATAGAAATGGAGAATGTTATATAATGGTGATGTTTATGCATTGCAGCTTCGTTTAGCTTTCCCTAAAATGAAGGAAATCACCTTGGTAAAGACATGAAATGTCTTCTCCTCTCTTCACTGCTCGGGGCAGAGGTTTTTATACACTGAGGGACGATAGGACCCTTCTTTATCAGCCTGTCACTACCAGCAACAATGTCTTTACAAACTGTCTTGTTTGTCAGACTCCTGAATAAAACCCATCTTGGAAAGCATTTGTCTCTCGTATCTGAATGGCATTTTAATAATCTTTTTTGAACAGATTTAAACTTCTTTTACATGAACCTTCTTTTTGAAGCCAAATCATACCAGTGTGTGTAGTCTTTCTAATCCTTTAATCATTTTATCCTTAGAATATTTCCAAATGCTTCCCGTCTCTCTCTAAAATCCGAAACTGGACTGAGTTTCTTAATAGTCCAATGAGGATCAAATGAAATGGAAAGATCACACCTCTCCTGTTCATTATGCATCTCAGGATTTGTTGTTTTATCTGCAAGACTGTGTTGTTCTCTGTCCAGTTAGGCATTAGAAAATGCTTCTGCATGACGGAGTATGCCCTCCCTCCAGTGAGGTTGATGCCCCTACTGATGCACAGGATTCTGTGCTCAGAAGGGCCCCGAGCTTGGTTTTATGCCCTGTTGCTGCTGTCCTGAAATTCTTAACTTTTTTAACAAGGGGCTCCGCATTCTCATTTTGTACTGGGTCCTGCAGATTAAGTATCTGACTCTGCTCGTAGTTGACGACTAGAGGACACGTGGGTAAGTCATAGTTCACCGCCAACCTTCCCTCAGTAACAATCATGGCAGCTAGACCCCAGGTGAGGAAATGGGATCGTAAACTTGCGCTCCCTTCTAGGTCCACAGCTCTAACCCCAACGCACTTAACCTTTCAGTCACTGCCCACCCGGTGCGCCTCTGTTCTCTTTGGGATTTGTCTCACCTCGTCATTCCTTTATCAATCTCAACTCAGACATTAAACAGACACATTTGTTCACAGAATCCAGACTTTGGCATCCAACAGATGTCCTTTCGAGGATTCTTTCTCAGAGCCCCTCTGTCCTTTGTAGGCTTCCTCCCCATTATCTCTTGTTTATGGCTGGTGGTTGTCCACTCACCTCCAACATGCTCATTCGCTCTGCCCTCTTTGTTCTGGACAGCGGGCAACTTTGCACAAGTTAATTTCTCATCCAAAGTATAGTTTTTTCCTATCTCTGCAAAGAGACCAGACTAATAATCACAGGAATTCCATCTGGGGTAGAAATTTGGATTTCATTGCAATATCAGGATTCCAGAGTATATGGGAAAAGTGAACAGGAAATATTTTATGATTGAGCCATAAGTGTACATAGTAGGATTTTTTAGCTTTTCTTTTTCTTTACCATAAAGCTAACTCTAGGTGTCAAGTCTAATACACATACATATATAGCAAATGTAACTTTTGACAATTATTACATTTCACGGATTGGCTAATTTTTCAGCTCCTTTTCTCTTTTCCTTACAGCTTAACAAGCAACAATTGCAGTTACTGAAGGAACGGTTCCAGGCCTTTCTCAACGGGGAAACCCAAATTGTAGCCGATGAAGCCTTTTGCAACGCAGTTCGGAGTTACTATGAGGTAAGTTGGAAGAGCTTTGTTTTTGGCATTCTGATGCTTTCTTTAAAAATTTTGTAAATGGATTTCCCATTTTAAGAAACTTGCTGCTGTGGAAAAAAGAAAAACACAAAAAAAAACGGCCATGAGTTTTCAACCTTCCTAAAAGCATTGTCAAATTTATTTTGCAATTTAAAAACTATAATTCCACAGCCTGGTTTTCAGAGATAAACAGAATTGAAAATTATTCACATCTTTTGAGGAGAAGTAAACAGTTTAGAAAAATCTTTTGGCAGTGATTGATATGACGTGAATATAGCTATCTTTGGGACCACATGTCTAAATTATCCTTTTGAATTGGGATTTCACTGCTAAATTGCTATCCTCTGCCATTTTGTTCCCTAGGCTTTATAATAATTAAGACCAGTAACTAATTTCAAGGGGATAAATTGAGTCCTCTGTTCTTCCTGTAGGAATAATACTACCGATACCGCCTTGCTATTTCTTCTGATTTTAGTCTGTGACTCATCAGAAATTCTCTACGGATTTCCCATGCACACCGGTGTTTCCACATGGTCATTAGCTGCTTCAGTGAGTTGCCAGTAGATGTTAGATTTAGAGAGTTCCCTTTTTTCCTAAGCATTTCAGAGTCATTTGGGGAATGGATTCCTTCCACTGTGTAGATGCGCTAAACATTTCAGCTGAAGAAGCCAAACACGCAAACATATTAGACTAGTAAAAAACAAAAATGGTGTCATGTGGGGTGTCCTGCGGCGTCTCTGGTCCCGCTCCCCACATCAGAATGTAGGATATGGTGAAGCCAAAAAGGAACACCCACGGAGCTGTAGATACGGGAGTCATACCACTATATTCTTGCTGGCGGCTGGGTTGGAGACACAGGAAACAGGAACCACATGATCTGCAACCTGGCGTCCTCTTCTCTGCCAACCAACCAACCCCACTTGCTAACTGCAATCTGTGCTTGCTAGCTCAGCCACCATCTTCTTTCCAGCCCCCATTTGCTGCTAGCATAGCCACGGCAGTTATGTTAGTAGCCAATGGCTCACTGGTTACAGCTGATGGCCAACCGTCACAGTTGATGGCCATTTACTACCCGAGTGGAGCACCTTTCCACATGAGGGCGAGAGCCTGGAAACTGTACTCCTGGCTCTGTCCCCACAAATGGAAAGACGCAATGTGTCTGAACTTCCTGGAGACAGGGAATAATATCTGCATGAAAACAAAGTAAGTGGATTTACATATAATGGGTGAATTTGCGATTCATTGACGGGATGTATCAGAAATTACTTAATGCACCCTGAGGGGGGTTCATATTTCCCCAGGCCTTGGCCTGTTGAATTGGATGAGAGTACAGAAGTTTTGCTTATTAAATATGTGTAGGGCATGTGTGGGGACAGAGTCCCAGAGAGCAGTTTCCAGGCTCTTGGCCTCACGTGGAGGGGTGCTGGCCTGGGTAGTCAGCTGTGGCTAGTTGGCCATCAGCTGTAACCAGTTAGCCAATTAGCCACCGATATAACTGCCGCGGCTGCGTTGGTTCGTCAGTTGGTTGGTTGGCAGGCAGAGAAGTGGACAGCAGGTTGCAGGTCGTGTGGATCCAGCCTCCAGTGAAACTATAGTGCCTCCAGTGAGACTATAGTGGTATGACTCCCCTACCTATGGCTCTGTGGGTGTTCCTTTTTGGCCTCACCATGTCCCGCGCTCTTATGTGGGGAGTGGGACCCGAGACCCCACAGGCCGCCTCACACGACAAATGGCGCAGCGAGCAGGGTCTCCCGCACAACAAATGGCACAGTGAGCAGCATCTCCCGCATGACAGCATGAATGTGTAGTGGCAAAAGCTGATGCTGTCTGACTGGACCTTGACTCAGAACATCTCAGCAAGTGTAGGACCTCAAAAATCTTAAGCAGAGGGCGATACATTTCACGTTGCAAGTCCTTGCGTCCAAGTCTTACAAGATGAAATCTTGCCCCAATCTTAAAAGATAAAATGTAAGGGCCTTTACTTGCACTATGTTCTAAAAAAAAATAGAGAAGTCAAAATTCTGTGTTCAAAATGAAGGAAATGCAGCTCAGAGAACTCATTTGTGTAAAAAAGTATAATTTAAAAAATAAAACAGTGAGGTCCTTTTTGGTTTTGGTGAATGTACTGTGGCCCTGTACATGTAACATTAGGAAAACTGGAACTATATTTGCAACTTTTGTATGAATCCAAAAGTTTTCAAAGATAAGTGTATTCAAAAGAAGTAATTGTAATATAATGTGGCTGCAGTTTCGTAAAAGGCGCACGTAAGCTGTATTCATGAAAATATATTGTCACTCTAATGAAGGAGAGAGTAGGCCCACTGTATTCTAAGCAAGGATTCTGTTTTCTTCTGGGCACGACATATAAATAAAAAGATATGGACACATTCTGGGTTATCAGGCTTAAAACATATAGTTTGTAAGTTACTTGAAGGAACTAGAGATATTTAGCCGGGAGATGGATTAGGCTTGTGTTGTATGTAGCCTGAAGAATAAAAGTAGGTCTAAGGTGGAAACTGAAGTGGAGAAGATTTCAGCCTAATGCCACAGGAGTTTGGTTGCACAGGCTGTATATGGAATAAACTGGTGAGTGCAGGTCACTGGCGGCCAGACCCTGCCTTCTCTTCACAGTCATGTAGGAGGCTCACTGCACATACTCATCCTGGAGCTGTGCTGGGCTTACAGAAGCAGAATTTCAACATCTGTGCTTCTAAAATCTCCCCAGATGACTATTTTACAACCGGTAGATGGCTAATCAATGGAATTCGATGATTACTTCACAGGCTTGTTAGCAGAGAGAGAGGTGTAAGTATCGAAGAGGTGGTTGGACTGGGTGACCAAGTGTTTTCTGTTTGTTTGGATGTATTTCCAGCCAGTGTTTACTTGTGAGACTGTTTCCAACCTGTGTTTATGCAACCCTCAAAGCGCTGTTAAGATTTTTGATATTAGTAATGGGTTTATGGAAGACTACATTTCTGATTAAATCTGAGGAGTTATTTCCCAGGTGGCACACAGTTGGTACTCAAACTCTTGAATGAGTAAGTACATTTTGTTGGAAAAATAAGGTAAAAAAGTTGCTTTTCAGTTTTTTCCCTCCACAAAAATTGTTTCCCTTTTTTTAATGAAAATTTTGTGTACTTTGCTATGACTAACAATGCTGGCAGTCTCTACTATTAATTATTGCCTTTATGGAGTATTTTTATAGCTTACCCAAAATACCTAATTTTTTTCTTCCATTATCTCTGTGATAGAGTGCAAATATTACTACCCATAAATTACATAAATAGAAACTAAAGCTCACAGAGGTTAAAAGACATGGCCAGTGTTGTGTATTTGGTAAGCATCTAAGTTAAATGTGAATCCAGACTCTTTCTGGTATGCCACAATTATTTCACAGTTGCCATTTCGAATACAACTGCACCAAGTACTGTGTGAAGCACTTAAAACAATATTTTTATTCTGTAGAATAAACCTTTTAAACAGAATTATTTCCATCTTAGAGATGAAGGTTAGTGACTTGTGCCCAAAGCTGCACAGCTAATTAATAGCAGAGCTAAAACCTCAGTCTTTCCAATAAAGCTTATTAAAAACAGCACTTAGGTTCTGTCCAAGACCTATGGAATCGGAATTCCTGGAGACAGAGCATCTGAATTTTGAACTTGCACCTGGTTCATTTTGATTCACACTGTAATTTGAGAAATTTGTTGACTTAGATATTATGACTTCTAGCATACTCGTATATGTTCCGCGAAGGAACCATTTCTGCCCTGGTTACCGCTGTATCCCAGTGTGTAGCACACAAATGTGTTCAGCAAGTACTTGTGGCCTAAGCGAATGAGTACGTCAGCACTTCCTGCTCTATGTAGAAACTGGGTATTTTGTTATTTACTCTTATTTTCCCGTAATTCTGTTTTTCTAAAAGTATCACTTCAGTATTGCTATGGAATTACTTTGGATTGCGACTCTTCTTAGTTTCATGGTTTTGTGTTTCCTTGAAGATACTTCAGAAGCATGGATGGGCTTTTATGTTCCTTCTAAACTTGTATTCTATGGTTCTGTAGTTTCTAGAACCCTAAAACTATTCTAAAAAGTAAAGTTTTAATTATTTGAAAAAGAAACAAACAAATATCACCTATAATTCCAACATCTATAAATAACTCCTACAACAGTTTGGTGTTTCTCTTTTATACATATGAAACTCTGATATTCATTCATTTTCTGTTCTAGTAGAAAGAAAGACATGTTCACAATACAAGTAGAGACTGCACCCCGTTTTATTTCCTTTGGATTGCATGTTCTTGTTCATAAATCATTAGTGACAGTGGTTTGCATCATACGTCTCCCTCCCCCTCCTCATTCCAGCTACCACCCTTCTTAGGTTAGGAGCTCTGTGAACAGAGCTAATGCATTAGTAGCTCATGTCATTGCTGTGGGCCTATTACCCGCTCTGTTGAAGGGGGAAGATGATCTCTGAAGCTCTCTCAATTACACAGGGCTCTGAGAGTTAATTTGTTTCTTTATAGTTTTCCCGTTTCTTGCCTTGCATGCTCTTACATGTACAAAATATAAAGAACAAAAAACAAAGAGGGGTGGGGGGAGGCATGGCTTGATTCTGTAGTTCCAGGATAAATCTCCAGGCCATGGCTTTTGAACTTTTATACAGTCATGTAAAAAAAAAAAAAAAAAAAAAATCTATATCTCCTACTTCCTAGTCCAGAACACCAAGGGACTTGACTTCATCAGTCAGCTTCTTCCTAAATCGGCTTCCTGGGGGTATCTGCTGCAGCTTCCCACCACCAGCAATCAGTTTGGTGTCATTTCTTTTATTACTCTCTTTCCTTGATGTTATCTGACTCTTAATATTTATTTACAAGTTAAGTGCAAGTGTTTAATGGTTGGCCTGTAAAAACTGAGAGCCTTTTAAGGCTTTATTTATTTATTTATTTATTTATTTTTTAATGTGAAGACCTTTTTAGAATTGATACGCACAACCTGAGCATTTCTTAGTCTTGTGTGTGTGAGCTAGAGGTAAAGGGGCTGGGGAGAGCTGCATTTAAATATTTTGATGAAAATTTCTTTTTCATTTTACTTTAGAATAGGAAGATTTACTCTTCATATTCCAAGGGATGTTTGACCTGTCAAAATCTCTTTTAAACTTTGCAATAATGCTATGGAAAAGGTCTTTTTTCGTAGTGAATTGATGATCGCTAAGTAAACCAAGATTGGCAGCCTGTGGCAGGAAGGTGTAGGAAAAGGTCAACACATTCACAGATGAAATCCAGTAACCGGTAATGAGAAGTGAGGTTTTAAATTTGCATTGAGCTCTGCCGATCACATTGCATTTGTTATTTTTGATAGTTGCCATTTTATTTCACATCACATTTCTTAAATTCTAAGGATGGCATTTTAAATAAGGCATTCTGTAAGAATCTGGAAAATGCATTTTTCATGTCTGAGGTTCCTATTTCTATTTAGGGTAGTTTGCTTTCTGCTGCCTGTCAGTGTGTTTTGTAGAGTTGCCTGCATTCTTGAGGGCATCCATTTTGTGATGAAGGCTAGGTAGTCTAGAGATTGTAGCATTTTGTTGCTTGAAGACAGCTGAGGGAATCATCTTGTTAGAGCATTTTCCTTCTCTTCATGTGTTTTTAGAAGAAACTGAATTTTTCAGTCCCACATAGCAAATTTGTGGTAGAGGGCAGGGCTTGACCTGTGTGCACTCTTAATCTCTTTCTTCTGCATCTTTATTCTTATAAAATGATATTGTGTTTTTGTAGGGAGGCTGTGGGGGGTGGGGTAGACCTAGAGCTGATTTCCGGTTGGGCCAGTGATGTGGAATTTTAATCCAAGGCAGGTAGCCATGAAGAGCAAAGCCCATGTGGCTTACCTCATGTAGCTAGTGTTCCTAATTCTCTGAATCCAGAGAGAAGTGCTGAATGTAGGGGTACCACCTTGCAAAGGTAGAGCCTCACCAGGCCTGAGGTGCTTATTTTGTGCTATGCCACAGTTTTGTCATACTTTGGCCTGACGATGACGATTCAGGAAGAGTTTAGACACATCTGCGAATGTGTCTAACCGTCAGGCTACTGGAACCTCTTGGTTCTTTTATTAAACTCAGAGTCAGCAGAGCCACATTCTCCTGCAGGGACAGTGCCAAGTTCATGCTTCAAGGGTCTCTGAGCAGCAGGAGTTCTGAGCTTCCTGATGGGTCAGCCTCCTGGGCCATAGATTGCATTTGATCAGTTACTCCTTCATTAATAAGGGGTGTGCTCTTTAACTTGAAAGCTCTTTCTTTAGGAAGTTGCTTAGTGCCATTTATTTTACTTTAAATTAATTATCTTTTTACCTTAAGGTTAAGTCACATTTCTTCGAACAACTCTGGTTAGTTATCTACGTCATTCGG
The DNA here is from genome assembly GCF_036562045.2 of Rhinolophus sinicus. NCBI lineage: Eukaryota > Metazoa > Chordata > Mammalia > Chiroptera > Rhinolophidae > Rhinolophus > Rhinolophus sinicus. Next base: position 71,518,843 of record NC_133760.1, read on the forward strand.
CAAACGGTATCTCATGTGGATGGTTTTGTTTTTTGTTTCAGAAAGTTCTCCTTAATTTTAGAGTTATAAAGTTTTCCTTGATGACCTGGACCATTGTTCAGTTTCTAACAGTTTTCCAAGGTAAATAATCCCATCTCCCTGACTCCCTTTGTGACCCTGAAGGAGTTAGGCAGTTTGTGCTTGTTTAAATGTCACTCCTAATTCCGTTAAATGCATTTCTCCTGCTTATATTCTATCAGATTTACTCAATAGACCTTTTTATCATTAAACTTCTGTTTCTAAAGTCTGTCTTTTCTTTGGTTTCAGGGGTCAGGTTTTGAGAGGAATCACGTGTATCCTTGTTAGGCCAGTCCCAATGGGTGCTGTTCTCACCTCGGTACATTCAAAGCTTTTCTCTCATAGTCATAAAAATGCATAGAATAAGCTCCTGCAGAGTAAAAAGCATTAAACAGGAAAAACATACAAGCCTATGTCTGGCCAAGGTAGTCATTAAAATCTGTTTCTTAGTACATTTTTGGTTTAGATTACGCATATACAACTTAATTACCTTTATATTAATCATTTAAAAAATACTGAAAGGCCTGTTTTCATTTGGTATCCCATAAAACACTAAAAACATAATCCCTGCTAATTAGTACTTTACAGTTTAAAAACTAACTCATTTTTGTCACTGAAGTTACCTTTAGGATGGAGAATCTTGTTTCTGTAAGATTATTAGGAGATCTTTTTGTAGGCCTTTTGCTACAAATCCCGGTTTGTGATGGGTGTTTTATTTAAAATGGTTGACCTGGTGAGGTGAGATTTGGTGTATTGAAGAAGGACGTCTATTAGAAGCTAATTTGAAACTGTTTAGGAGATGCCTAATATTTTCAGCCAAGGGGATGACATCAAATCTGTGTGCATTTCTCCCATAAACCTTCGACCATCCACTCTACGTGAAACGCTGTGCAGGTGCCTCCAGGTGCGTGGGTTCTGCCTTGCTCTTAACCACTCCGTACTCTGGTAAGCGTTAAGGCACATTCCCATCATTCGTAGTTATGAGGTGAGGAAGGACCAGGTAAGTGCTCCGAGAGAAAAAGAGAAGGCTTCAGAGAGAAACTGATGAGTGGCAACTTACAGCTGAGGTTCTTCATCTGGACAGTGTCCAGGGAATCCGTGAACTCAGGTGGGAAAACATGGCACCTATATTTTCAATAACCTCTACGTGAAATTTAAGGTTTACTTACAGTATGAATGTAGACAACAAACCACAGTAGTACTAGCAGTATCTGTGGATTTATCACCAACCGAAATACATACATTTTTGTGTTATATCATGGTGATTTTTGCTGGTATGTTATTACAGATTCATCTTATACTACCTTCCGAAGTGCTTCCTTTATACATTAACGTTATTTGCATATGTAACCCAAGCAACATGGTATCTGGCTTCACAGAAATTCAGTTTTCCTGCCTTACCTAGATCACAGTTTCCTTTCTCCCAGTACCATTACTGCTTTCTGATTAACGGAGCTTAGCATTTGTAGTCGTTTTCATCTACTTTGACCCTCACACAATCCAACATCAAATTATGCCTAGTCTTTATTTTTCCATTGCTACACCCACTACCATCATCCAAACTCTCCACCTCACTGCTGATTCATCTCAGAATTCTTTTAGCAGATGACTCTGTTTGTCTTCTTGTATTTATTGTCTTTCTTTCTTTATTTGGTAACCATTAACTTTTATTATTAGTTTCAGGTGTACAAAACAACATAGTGATTAGATATTTACACACCTCACTAAGTGATCACCTCAGTAAGTCTGCAACCCATTTGACACTGTATGCAGCTGTTACAATCCCATCAACTGTATTCCTTATGCTGTACTTTACATTCTGTGACTGTGTTTTTAAAATTATAGATGATATTCAATATTATTTTAGTTTTAGGTGTACAACATAGTGGTTAGGCATTTATATAATTTATGGAGTGATCCCGATAATTCTAGTACCCATTTGACAGTACATGTAGTTATTACAATATTATTGACTATATTCCCCACACTGTACTTCACATCCCCATGACTATTTTGTAACTACCAATTTGTACTTCATAATCCCTTCACCTTTTTTACCCAATCCCCCAACCCCTCTCCCATCTAACAACCATCATTTTGTTCTCCGTATCCGAGTCTATTTCAGTTTTGTTTGTTCATTTGTTCTGTTCTTGAGAATCCACTGTATCATGTGTTTATTGCAGCTATCTTGAAATACCATTTATGTGCATACACTACACCAAAACTATAGTACTTTTAAATCCCTCATTGTATCTTGTTAATGAGTTATTAAAGATGCACATAAATTGCTGTAGCCGAAATTTGTTTTAAAAAAATATCTTCATGGAGTGGCTGGTTAGCTCAGTTGGTTAGAGTGTGGTGCTGATAGCACCAAAGTTGCCGGTTCGATCCCTGTATGGATCACCAAGTGCACCCTGTTTAAAAACAAAAAAATCTTCATAGCTGTATTTTATTAAAACTGCCTTCCTTTGTAATCTGGTGAACTTGACCTTATGCATTTAAAAGCATTATCCTGAGAAGGGATCCATGGACTTCCCCAAGCCACCAAAAGTTCCATTCTTCACAAATGGTTAGGAGTCTGACTTCCGGGATTTGTGAACGCTTCAGCACAGAGGGAAGGGTTTAAACACAGGGAGGACAAACAGGCGGAAAGAGTTGTTTTATTTCTCTGTGGGTTGGAATTCTGGCTCTCACACATTTTGTAATTCTAGCCTCACACTATCTGATTCCTTGGTGCTATTGGAATTTGCTTACCCTTGCTGTGCATCATTTTCTTCATCCGTGAAACAGATGATAATGTACCTACCTGCCAGGACTGTTGCTGACTAAACCAATTAATTGAAATTGCTAAGCGCAGTGCTGCACACCAGCTGCTATTATTATTACCTGGAGTATTACTTTCCCAAAAGTATCTTTTTTTCTTTCCAGAATTCAACACTTAATTCATGTTGTCATGTGTTTGACTTTTTAGTAATTATCAGTTCTTTCAGAGCAGGAAATCATGGCTTATACAGTACTGAACATATATAGACACTAAATAAAGTGATCAGTTTTTTGACATAAACAATTCATCTAATGAAACAATTATTTAAATGCCAATCAGGTGCTGCCTTATGCCCTGGGCAGATACAGATGGATAAGGCACGATCCCTGACCTCAAGAATCGCAGACTGTTGGGAGAGACACATATAAGCAGTTGATGATTAAAATTACCCCTCTCACTTTCCAAGCTTGGAGTAGGGGATGATTGAGACCACGTCACTCTTTGCAAGTTGTCCGCTTTCGCGTTGAGCAAATCTAGAGGACAGGAGTGTGCTGGCACCTACCTCAGGATGGAAATGCTATGTACACAGATATGGACATCACGTGAATGTCTCATGAAGCTGTGAAAATTAAATAAGACTAAGCATGCTAATTTACCACAATGCCTGGCACATGCTACATTTCAAATGGTAACTTTTCACTTGACCTGCATGACCCTGCCAGTATCTGACTACTTGTGATGTACTGAAAAAAGGGCAGCTTCCTATGGATAAACCTACTCATAATAGTATTCAGAGCAGCACTGATTAATTCTATTGCTATCTCCAGTGGGTGACTGAGTGGCAGTTATCTTATGAACGTCTAGTTATCAGTCAGAGTCTGGGTGATTCACTTTTACAGGAACATTACAAGGATACAGGTGATTTTTAGGAGCATTCTAGAAGATTCCCAAAGGTTCTCCAGGAATGTCCCCCTATGAAGTGTCATCACATGTCCTTTTTTAATACCTTCAACTTTTCCTGTCAAGGTTTATTTAACTATCTACATTTTAACAACAGTGATACTGTTTTTATGTGCTTTTAATTTTGTTTCTAAACTTTTGGCATGTGCTCTTAAATCACATTTAGAAATTAAAACTAACAGGCATTTAATGTAATGCGATTATTGTGTTTTCACTATGATGGACATTTATGTGTTTATAACAGTTTAATCTAGGTTGACTCATTAGGGCCTTACAGCCAGCTTCAGTATGACACTCGGATTTGTTTTATTTCTACTCAGCCAACATTTGTAGATTTGGAATAGTCTAGGGCTCCAAAGTTAGGGGAAATCATGAAGTGTTGAATTCAAGCATAATGTTTAGGAAACATTATTTTAGTAATTGCAGTTTTCTATTGCAAGAATGCTTCTTTTTGAGCAAGTTCTTTCCGTTTTGATATGGTTTGTAAATGCTTTAATTTTTTTATATCACAAAGAATAGTTGCAGAGAGGAAAAATTTTCCCCAATGGCCTTTAATCTCTACTTGATTCTGATGCAGTAAGTGATGATTTTCTACTGTCGTAATTTTTTTCTAGTCACCTTGGAATATGTTTAATCCTTTATATACTGCTGAGATTGTAGCGTGACTATTGATTTCTGTTCTAAAAGTTTCTAAGTCACATGCAGGAATTTAATTCCCATTGTAGTTTGTCTTCTTTTCTTATGACATTATATGCACATCTGATGATGTAGTATGGACAGAGACTTAAACTAGTGATGGTTTCAGGGGGATATGACGGTCCTTCAAGAGGTAAGGTATTAAATATGCTTAACCTCTGTTCCATGCATGTTGGGAAGAGTAATGGAGACCAGCTCTCTCTCTCTCTCTCTCTCTCTCTCTCTCTCCCTCCTCCACCCCAAACCCCACCCCCACCCCCACTCCCACCCCAAAGCCTTTGTTTAGAAAATTGGCTTCATTTCCTGCTCTGGTGCACTCACAGATGATAGGCATAGTGTGAACTGGGCCCGTCTTCTTCCCTGGCAGGCTTGTGATGATTGAGCAAGCTAGGGGGGTGGGGGGTTGCTTAGGGATCCCAGCTTGCTCCCTCCATGCTGAGCTCCAGGCATCAGTCAGTCTGGCCCCATCTCTCTCCCACTCCTTCCTCCCTCCTTCCTCTTCCTTCCTTTGCCCCTCCTCTTTTCCCCTCCATGCCCCGCTTTGCAGAAGTCTGCGTGGTGAGGCCAGTGCCCAGGGGCACTGTGAGGTGACTGGGATTGCCTCCGCCCACACTTGAAGAACCCTGGTTTGTCCATGGCTATGAGGACAAAGGCATGGATGGTGGTGGGGTGGGGGGGCTGAGTGCATATATTATGGAGAGATTTACGTTTCGGCTTTTTCTTTACTAAGTGCTTCAAAACTGTGTACATTTATAATGGCATAAGGTGGCAGTTCCAGAAAGCTTGATTATTGAAACTATAAGTGCGATGTGATTATTATTGTACCAAACCATGAAACAGGGATGGAGGAGAAGGCAGGATCGGGTCCGCCATGACTTTAGATTATTGGCCAGAGTCTGCCTGACTGAGGAACCGTTCATTTCATTGTTTCTATTTGCTGTTGTACCAAACCATCTGACAGTCAGGGTCCTTGGCTCCACACATTGTCTTGGAGAGGGCTCAGTGCTTCGGCTTCTCTGTTCTGCAGTGTTTCCCCTTCCATTGAGTGTTGTGTTGCAATGCTTGGATTATACATGGACCTGTTGGATCAGTTTTTTGTCAACTCTTATACCTTCATGCTTTAGCCCATTTAGACTGCTATAACAAAACACCGGAGACTGGATGACTTATAAAGAACAGAAATTTATTTCTCACCTTTCTGGAGGTTGGGAATTTCAAGATCATGATTCTGGCAGATTGAGCGTGGCGGCTGGCAAGGACTTACTTCCTGGTGCCTTCTCACTGTCTTTGCATGGTGAAGGGGCTAGGGAGTTCTGTGCGGTCTCTTGTTTTAGTATTTATGTATTTTCTAGACATAATTTGTAATCAATCTTATATTAGTTCAGGTGTACAATATAGTAATTTAACATTTTTATACCGTACAGTGTGATCACTCCAGTAATACTAGTAATCATCTGTTACTGTGCAAACTTATCACAATATTACTGATTACATTTCCCTCCCCCTTTTCACCTCTCCCGCCCCCCACCTTCTGGTAACCATCCCTTTAGTCTTTGTTTCTGAGTGTTTTTGTTTTATTTGGTTCTTTTAGATTCCATACATAACTGAAATCATATGATATTTGTCTTTCTCTGCCTGACTTATTTTACTTAGCATAATACCCACTAGGTCCATCCATGTTGTCTCAAATGGCAAGATTTCATTCTTTTTGTAATTGCTGCATAATACTCTGTTGTGTATATATATCACACCTTCTTTCTCCAGTCATCTATTGATGGACACCTAGGTTGTTTGCTTACCTTGGCTGTTGTAAATAACGCTGCAATGAACATAAGGGTGCCTATCTTTTCAAACTAGTGATTTTTTTTTCCTTTGGATAAATACCCAGAAGTGGAATTGCTAGGCCACATGGTAGTTCTGTTTTCAGTTTTTTTTGAAGATTCTCCACACCATTTTCCTTAGGGGCTACAACAGTTTGCAATCTCTGTGGGGTTTCTTCTGTAAGGGCATTAATCCCATTCATGAGGTCTCCACCCTCCCTCATGACGTAAGTACCTCCCAAAGGCCCCACCTTCTAATACTATCACTTTGGGAGTTAGGGTTTCAATATGTGATTTTCTTTCTTTCTTTCTTTCTTTCTTTTTTGCGGGGGCAGGGACACAAACATCCAAATCTTATAACCTTATTTCACTAAATTTCCTTGTGCATACTTGACTGGTCAGTGATGGGGGGAAAAAATGGGGTTACCTGAATATAATGTACACATCTTATTTTTTATTATTCTGTGTCCTGTTTTGAAGGTCCTTGCCATCTTTATCTACCCTGAAAACACTACCTGTCCTATAAGACTGAGTTCACTGGTTACATCCTGTAGGTAACTGCACTGCCCCTTCTCTCCTCTCTTCTTCCTCCCTACTTCTTATTCCCTCACTCTTCCCCTATCGTCTTCCTCCCTTCTCTCTCCCTCCTTTCCCCCCTCCCTCCTTTTCCTCTTTTCCTTCCTTTCCTGCTTGTCTCCCTCCTTTATTTCTTCCCTTGCCCCTTCCTGTGATTTTTTCCATGTCAAATAATTTCCAGATTTATAAGAATATAATGGAGAATGTTGATATGAAGTTCTTTGAATACTAGTCAGATTAAGATGTAATGGTTGAATTACATGAAGACAATCACATAAACTATACATATAAATTTTCTACCTTAGTAAACTTTAAATGTGTGTTTTTTAAAGAACATGGGATATACTACTGCTGTGCTGAGATAATTAAGTAGTATTTCACTATTTTCTGCCCAGTAATTTTTCTACATGGGGAAAATGATTATGCTGTCTCCGGGGTACATTCTTAAATTTAAGGCTCGTTTGCTGAAAGATGGAAGGGATGGAAAGATTTCAGTTGTATAAGAAGATATTCTACAGGAATGTGTTCACTCTCCCTAATCTTAAAACAACTTTATTATTACTGTTTTCTTTTGGGTATGTTCATTTCCAAGATAACTTTCAGGTGGAAAAAATCTAAGCAGTATTATCTGTAAGTCAATATTCATTGGGGGAAAAAAGGTTATTTTTTTAATGTCAATGTGCCTTATTATTGTAAAATTTTTTATATGACCATATCCATTTAATGTTTTTGTTTATTCAAAAATGTAATAAAACTTACCAAGAACTATTTATGGTCTATATATGACTTCATACCTTCAATTTACACATTTTTGAAGTTGCCAGACTCTTCAGGCATTGCTGTTAAGTATCTGTCATCTTTGCTTGTTTGGGAGGACCAAACTTAATTGGGTTCTGACAATCCTATTTGGGAAATTAATGGAAAATGATAAAAAGTGACAGTGCCAACTATGAATAGCTGGTGTTAGTTATATCCTGAATTCAAAAGTATGAATGCACGGAATAGATAATATTAGGAAAGATTGTTTGCACTGCTAAAAGTCTTCTTGTTCTGCCAGTTAGTTCATTATAAAGTTCCCTTAAGTGGCAGATTGTGTTGGTGTATTGGAGATCAGATATAATACTCATGTATTACAGAAATTGTCAACATTTGAAATTTTGTTTTCTGTTCTAGAAGCATGAAAGGCATGCTCACATCCCAAGTAGAGACTCAACTTCATTTTAATTCCTTTGGACACTGAGTAACTATAAGTAGACTCACACTACTTCAGATCAGGTTTGGCCCCACAAATGTTTGCTGTAAACTAATGGGGAAAAAAAAAACTTACGGAAAAAAATGTCGAATTGTATATAAAAGATTATGGCCCTTCGTAAAATCCAGGGGCACACAATCATGTTGTTCTAATGTTTCTGGTAGGGCCAGGGTGGATGGTTACGCTTCATGGATACCTTGCTGAGGGCATGTGGGATTCGAGCTTTTCACTATGGTTGATTTCTAGAGCTCGAAAACTTTCTTTCTATCACAGATTATGAGAGTTTTTAAGCCTTGTACTATGGACAGTTTTGACCATGGCAGATGAGTACATCTGGTTCTGTCTGTGGGAAAACAGCTCTTTCTTTAGAGGCGGGACTATAAACTGCAGGCCTTACTCAAAGGAGCATGAACTCGGTTTGACCTGCAGGTTGAGCCACTCAGGTGACATGGTATACAGGCCTAGAACGACACTGGCATTTCTCTGGGCACAGGTATAGGGAAAAGAGAATTTTGTCGTCTTTTAGGTACAAGCAGAACACTATCTGCTGCTTTTAAATTGTGAGGTGCTGAAATCCTATGTGGCTTTTACAGGAGCCAGGCTTGGATTCGTGTGGCTTGTCCACAGGGCCAGTGTGGTTCTGAAGGGAGAAACCTTCTCTAGGAGACAAGGTCATGAGACCCAACCAATGCAAACTAGAGACAGTGGACAGTCCTGTAATGTCTGCTCACTACAGAGTAACGTCACTGGAGAGAACTCCCATGCCTATCGGTAGTGGGGGGATGAAAGGGCAGATGGAAGTTAAGAGGCTTTGTATATGATGGAAGAGATCAAGAACCTCATATAAAACGTGATAAAGGGAACAGTCATCATTGCAAGGAAGGAAGCAGTGTCTCGAATGCAATTCTACAAGAGCAGATTGTGTACACAGATTCTTCTACCATCCAGACTTGGTAAATTTGTGGTGTCAAAGTTAGCCTCTTGATGGGTGTGTTTAGTTCCCAGGTCGTAGATTCACAGCATCTGTGAGACCGAATGAGTAGCTCTTGGCGAAGCTCAAACCAAGCTTTTTGTCCTTGTTTGTTTTGGTTTACCTTTTTGAACTTAAAGTTTTCAATCTTTGCTGTAGCCTTTGTTGGATATACTTTTGCCTGAGATGACTGATCTCTTGCTATCTGAGTCTGGGTATTTAATTCTGAAGGTAATAGCCACACAGAATAAACTTACAAGAAGTGGACACACATTAGAAAAAGAGGAAAAGCTTGTTTGGTAAGGCTAGTATATCTTTGTACAATCCAAATTTGGAAAATATGAAAATAGAAAACTAAAGACTGGTCTCATTTTACAAACAAACATCCTTAATAAAATTTTAGTAAATAGAATTTAGTGACGTCCATGATGAAGTGTGTTTCATCCTGTGAGTGTGTGAGGGACTCAGTGTGAGAGAAACTGTTAACATCATCTAGCACATTAAGAGATAAAAGAGAAAAATCGTAATTAATATAACATAAGTGGCATTTAATAAAATTCAACATCTCTTCAGGATAAAAATATCAACTCAAGATAAAAGTGAGCACTAGAAAGAAACTTCTGAGTATCTATTAGAAATATACAAAAATATCATAGTTAATGGCAAAGATTTCAAAGCTTTTGACTAAATAACAGGAATAAGACAAGGATGGCTGTCATCACTTGCTATTCAGTATTATAACTGAAGTCCTAGTCAATGCAGTAAAGAAGCACAAGAGAGAGTCAGTAAACTTCCAAAGATAAACTACATATATATTTGCAGGTGGCATATTTTCTACCTAAACAGTTGCAAGAGAACCTACAGAGAAACTCATAAAATTAATATGACTTTAGCAGGATGGCTAGATAAAAACTAGACAGACATAGAGAAATCTGTGGCACTTTTATTAAACAATACCTTATGAGAAAATGGCAGTGGGAAAAAATAATTGATTTTCAAAAGCATCAAAACTCAGAGTACTTTTTGATACAAATCCAACCAAATATTACCAGGCCCCAGGGGAGAAATATTATGAAACGTTACTGAAGACGATAGAAGAGACATATATGTACCATGTTTCTGAATGGTAAGACTCAATGTCATAAAGCTGTCAGTTATCCTCAATTTACTAAGTAAGTCATTGCAATTATAGTCCCTTAGCAGGGTTTGCTTTTTTGTTTCAATGTTATTTGATAAGCTGATGTTAAAGTTTGTATGGAAAAGCAAAGGGTCAAGAATATCCAACGTTTGGAGAAGAGAAGAAATGACATGGGGAGATTTGCCTTACCAGAGATCAAAGTTATTGTAATTGAGATAGACTGGTATTAATATAGGGGCAGGACAATGAGTTAATATGTCAGAAATAAACCCATACATGCATATAAACTTGATATACTTTACAGATGGCATTGTAAACTTTTGGGGAAATAGTGGACTGATGAATAAACATAATTGGCTACCTGTGGAGTTAAATACTGGATTCTGTCCTCATATTCTGTGTAAATACATTCCAAATATGTTAAATACGGAAATGTGAAAAACGAAAATTTAGAAGAAAATGTAAGAGAAAATACAAAGGATAGGACAGGATTTTTTTTAAAGCCAAAGAAATCAGAAATCGTAAATGAATGAATGAAAAACTCTCCTTAATTAAAACTGAAATATTTCATATGATGAGCGAAACAAAATAAAGACTGAGATGGGAGTAAAATAAGACTGAGATGACATTACAATGCCTATAATCTATAATTAGCATAGGCTTAATAACACACACACACACACACACACACACACACACACACACACACCTCCGATACATCCATCTGAAAAGACAAGCAATTCCTAAGTGAAATGAGTAAAGGATGTGAATAACAACTCAAAAAATAGGAAACCTAAATGGCTAATAAACTATAGCAGTTTTCTGTAGTTTCGTGTAGCTACTGTAAGAATTGCTACAAACTGGGTGGCTTAAAACAACAGAAGTGTATTCTCTTATAGTTCAGGAGACCAGACATCTGACATCAAGGTGTCAGTAGGGCGGCACTCCTTCTGAAAGCTTTAGGGGAGAAAGAATTATTTGAAGTCTCTTCAAGCTTTGGTGGCTGTTGGCATTCTTTGACTTCCTGGGTTTATGACCACATCTCCCCACTGTCTGCCTTCCTCTTTACATTACCTCCTTCCGTCCTGTCTGCCAAACCTTCCCTGTGTCTCTCTGATAGAGACACTTGTCATTGGATTTGGGCTCACCCAACAATCTAGGATGATCTCTTCGTCTCAAGATCTTTAGCTTAATTTCATCTGCAAAGACATTTCCCAAATAGGGTCACATTCACAGGCCCCAGGGGTTTGACACAGACGTATGTTTTGGAAGTCATCATCAAACCACTACAGTATCAAGAGGTGGTTAACATTCCCAGTGATTGAGGATATTCAGATTAAAATCATGGAATTCCATTTGTCATCTTTCAGTTTGGCAAATTTGGAAACATGACATTTTTATAAGGACATAGAGGAATAAATTCATCCATGCTTCTGGATAAAGTGCAAATATTTGCAAACACTTTGGAGAGCAATTTGGTGATATCTGTTCAACTTGAACTATACCCGGTGACTTGGAAACTGAACTGCCAGGATTGTACTTGAGAGAAATTCTAGCACAAGGAAACCTATCCAGGAACATCCATCGCAACAATGTTTGAAATACCACAGAAATGAAAACAGCCTAAATGTCCATCAGTAGACGAGTGAATAAATATAAACCACAGTAGGATGCTATAAAGTTAAGGCAAAGGTGAGTCTCAATGGCCGTGATGAGTAAAAGAGAAGGTGCGGAATCAATCATTTGTGTAGTATAGTTCTATTTCTATAGAGTTTTATGACACGCCGTGTGATTTTCTATGTTGTTTATGAATACATGCACATTAAATCTTAATGGGATTTAATCTTAATCTTAATACCACATTCAGGTTATGGACTCTGGAAGGCTCCTTGTTTGGGAGATTGGTATATAAGGAGCTTCAAGTGTTTCTATAATTCATTTTCCTTAAAAAAAAAAAGGAAAAAAGATAAATTGCAAATATAGTGGACTGGGTTGGATAGTGTTCTCCCAAAATTCAATTCCTTCCCAGAACCTCAGAATATGACTTTATTTGGAAAGAGGATTGTTGCAGGTGTAATTAAGAAAACTAAGGTGAGAACATCCTCAAGTAGAGTGAGTCTTGAGTCTAATATGACCAATATTTTTATAAGAGTGAAAGAGAGAAACACGGGGGAAAACACTCTGTGAAGAGAGAGGTAGAAGTGGACATTGAAGTGATGCTTTACAAGCTGAGCGACTCCAAGACTTGCAGGGAACCACCAGAATGCGGTAGAGAAGCAGGGAACAGGTTTCCAGAGCCTGCGGTCGGAACCAACACTGCCAACACCTTGGTTTTCCATTTCTAGCCTCTAGAACTGCAAAGAAAAAATTCCTGTTGCTTCAAGTTTTCCAGTTTGTGGTGCTTTGTTATTAGGTTGGTGCCAAAGTAATAATGATTTAAAAGGTTAAAAATAATTGCAAAAACCACAATTCCCTTTGCACCAACTTAATACAATAGCCCTAGGAACTGAATACATATCCAAAATGTGAAGATGCGTTAAAGTTGGGTTGATGAGTAAGTACGTAAGTGTTATATTAGTCTCTCTATGTATATTTTCATATTGCATCCTAAAAATATTTACAAGCAAACAAACCACCACTAATTTCATTGAATTTTCTATAATTCAGCTTTTTGATGGTGTTAAAGGATAAAGCAGACATGTGCCTAATGGGCAAAATGATCAGTCCTCCAGGTAACACAGATGGAATCATAGCTGGTGCTTGTGGGAAAACCCCAACGGTATGCTTCCTATGGTCAGTGAAGAGTTTCAAATATTTTTTTAAAAGGTGGTGGGGACTAACTGCACATCGAAAAAGTTGTTCTTGGCCAGTGTCCAATACAGAAAATAATTATGCACTTGGACCTAGTTTTAGAAAAACAAAGGTAGCCTGGCTGTGAGACGTTCAGCTAGATACTGGGGTCAAATCCTGTGCATCTGCTGAACTAGCTGATGGGGTTTCACAGGTTGCGTGCTTTGGTTTTCTCATTTATAAAATGCAGGTTCTAATACTTACTTTGTTGCATTGTGAATATGAAATGAAATAATACATAAAACATCAAGCATTCAGTAAAGACTCAAATTGAAGCCTGCATTGTTATCGTTAATAGCAATAGCGTGGTAAATTGCCATGATGCAACAAATTATAAGAGTACTGTACTTGAATTATCAGCTAGTATAGTTTGTAAGAACACTGCACTAATTACCTTGAGAGTAGTTTTAGTGCTGTGTATGACGGTGGGTTTTGTTCTAGTTTGCTCTCAATTATTGCCCCATACCCATCTTGCATATACAGGGGGTGGCAAAAAAATGTATACACGTGTTAAGAAAGGAAAACGGTATTAAAATTGTAATACTCAATATATAACAAAAGATGAATACAAGTCACGTTTGACTTCTGCAATTACAAGAGGTGCTCAAAGTGGTTACCATCAGCATAATTTTAATACAGTTTTTTCCTTTCTTAATAGGTGTATACTTAAAATGTGTGTGTGTGTGTGTGTGTGTGTGTGTGTGTGTGTGTGTGTATTCATGTAACCTGTACAAAGTTGCAGAGCTAGTGTAGATACAGGATTACAGAATTCAAACCCAGGCAGTCTTGTTTTAGAATTAATTAAACCTGTGAAATTTAACAGTTTTTATTCCTGGTAAAACTAAGGAGACCAACTATGAAAAGTTATATTAAAACAAAGGTTTATTTTTAAATATAAAAATTTAACAGCTCCATGAGCTTCATGAACCTGAATCAAGGAAGCTTTGTGAGCAAATGTGCTGTATGGGCTGCTTTATTCTAAATTGCATGAAATATACCAGGGAAAGTGGTGCCTTAAGATATCAGAACCATGTGTGAATAAACTGCTGTATCTCGAGGCAGGATTTATCTTTTCATGCCTCTTGCCCCTTATGTCATCCATTACTTAGAATATTTCACATCAGAGTGTAAGCTTCTTGGCTAAGACACAACTTCGATCTCATCTTTGAATCCCCAGGTACGCAGAACGGAAGATTTGTGAGGACATGAATTTTTTTTTTTTTAATCACTGCTCTAGTCTCAGCACCTAGAACTGTGCACATAGGAGGTTCTTGATAAATATTTGAACGAATGAATGAAAGAATCAATAGTGTAGGGATTGAGTAGATGATTCTCGGATTGGATTCCTAGAGAGGATATGGAAAACAGTAGGAAAAGCCAGGTTTTCTATTATGCTAGAAAATCACCATTATTATATAAAATCAAGTAAGTAATTGATTTTACACAAATCTGTGTACTAGGCTCTGTAGAAAGACAAGGGAGTATAACAAAGTGCTACCCTCAAAGAGCTTATAACTGAGAGCCAAAGCAATAAACCTAATGAAGGAAGAAGTAAATTAACATTGCTTTCAACACCTGCAGAAGAGTACCTATCACAAGGCAGTATAGAATTCCCTAAGAACAGATGGAGGAAAATGAACAAAATAGTGCTTATTCTTTTTTAAATGTACAAAATATTTGGCTTATTTAAAAATGTACATATAGTGCATGCTTTTTTAACTGTAAAATATGCCGTGTTTCCCCCAAAATAAGACCTAACCAGAAAATAAGCCCTAGCATGATTTTTCAGGATGACATCCCCTGAACATGAGCCCTAAGGCATCTTTTGGAGCAAACCTTAATATAAGACCCAGTCTTATTTTCAGGGAAACACGGTAAGTAAAAAATTTTTAATGTGCTAGTTCATCGGAGGAAAAGCATAATTTGGACTGAATTAATCAGAGAAGATTTCTGGGGATTATAGGATCTGAGTGCATCTTGGGCTGGGAATAGAAGGCCTTCTGGGTTCGTGAGAAAGGTGGTTGCGTTTAGAACTTTTTGCTTTAAATATTTCTATTGATTCAGTGTTGGGCTTTCTTAAGGTCCCAAACTATACTAAGTTAATCTGATATAGTTTTCTCGTGTTAATGACCATTTGACTCCTGACTTGAAATGTATTTATATTTATATAACTCTATATCTCTGTATCTATTGAGATAGGTATCTGTATATCTAAATATATATATATATATATATATATATATATGTGTGTGTGTGTGTATATATATATATATATATACATATATATATATATATGTCTATAGAGATAGAGATATGTTTAGATATAGATATCTTGATATTTAAAAGGTAATTAAAGGAAGATTTTTAATTCAGTAGAGTCGGCTTGCTTATCTTAGAAATAGTTACTTTATGTCTACATGTTACTCCATATTTATTCCATTTTTCAGATACAGAGATGTGGATGGAATTTATTCTTGACTTTGGACACAAAATGTAAGACAGATGGCCTCTGATCCTGTGATATTAAATAAGCTCTTTTCTGGACAACTGTTGTCAAAGTAATTCTTAGCTGAGGGAAGAGATGTCAAATCATTGCCTGTTCTAATTTTTTTTTCCCTAATGGGTGGCTGTGTATAACAGAGGTTGCCAAAGCTGCTGATATGACTTAATATTTTGAAGAGTAAGTGCTTGAACAGTCAAACATTTGTCAGGGACCCTGAGCAAGTTTCATTGTCCTAGTATAGGGGCAAGGGGGAAGAAACAGGATTTACAAAAATAAATAAGATGACTCTACCCCTGACAAGACATTCTAAAAAAGCAGAAGTATAGACAGACATAGGAGCATCTGACTGTATCTAATGTGTGGTAAGATTAAATGGCTGTCAAAAAGGTGCACAAAGACTGTGTCGTAGGAGCAGGTGGTTTTGTGTGGGGAAATTGCAAAAGGGAGATTAGGATCAGGCTTGAAGGATGAGAAGAATTTTATTCAGCGGAAAATGACAAGCAAAACAAAACAGGCTTTATAGAATTGGGAAGGGGAAGAAGGGTCCATTTACTGAGCCCCTGCCACGTTAGCGGTGTGCTTGGTGATTTACAAATAGATATTAATATGAGGTGTGTCATCTGATGTACATCATGGCCCCGGGAGGCAGGCGTTCATTACTTCCCCATCTCACAGATGAGAAAACTGAGGCTTGGCATGCCTCACCTCACACAGCTATCAGGTGGCAGAGTCTGGGTTTCGCAGCAGGTCTGTCACATAGCTGGGTGCTTCTGTACGGCTTCTGCTAGTGCGATGACTTCACATTCGTGTTTTGCTGCCTCTTCCCAGGAGGCATTAAATTACCTAACAAATAAGTAAGGGTTTTGTGACCTGTGAATTGGAAAAATGTAAGGGATCTAAGTGGGAAAATCTCCTTAATTGCCTCTGCCCTGCTAAGAGCTCACTCAGAGTTCACCATGCTTCGTGGGACAGGTCTTAGGAAGCCAAAGCTTATACAATCCTCCAGTGACTCATGGTGGTGGAGGAAGGTCTAGAATCCGCTTAGAGTTTCAGGACAACATTGTAATGGTAGAAACCCACACGCAGCCTCCATACTTGGTCCACATCCTGGGTTCTGATTAAATACAGGAGCAGTGTGGTCTGTTAGGAGAGCAGGACAAGTTCTGGTGGTCATTCCAAAGGTAAATCCAGTCTAAAGGGTTGAGTTAATATTAAGATGTGTTTGTCCTGGGCTCAAAGAATGATCACAGTACCACCGAGGGCTGTCCTTAATCTTGTTTCTTTATTTAAATCATATGTTTACTGCAGGATGTTCAGCTCCTCACGGTATCCCTCCTGATACGGAGGCTGTGGCATGAGGTTTTTTTCCCCCCATTACTTCGCAGAGTAGTAGTAATGTGTTTCTACTCTGTTGATGACCATTCCATCTTCTAACTTGGTAGAATGAAGGAGAAGAAAAAGTTTTCAATTTACTGTTCAAGGTATGTAGACCTGGCCTTGAATTCAGAATGCAGAGTATAGTTTATGGAGTTTGATTTATACCCATTAAAATTTAAAGGGATTTGGTCATATTCCAAACACTCACTTATTTTTGTATTCAGGTATGGATACAAGAAGTCCACTTTTATGAGTATTAAGTCTGTAGAAGAATGAAAGTTTGAATTTCTTATGCCTAGTCCATACTTGAACGGAAAGGATCACCCTTCTGAAGGTAAAACTAAATAGATACGTTATGGCATGAAGAGTAATAGTACCAGTTAGAATCCAGAGGATAATGACACTTTCAATTGAATTCAGCCTTCATTGAGAACCTGTGATGTGCTAGATACTGTGCTAGAAGCTGAGTATTGAAAAAATGAGAATAAGATTTAATGCCAGCCCTCAAAGAGATTAATAGAGTAGATGATTTTGTAGAGGGAACTGTATCTGCTGCTACATAATAAACCACTCTAAGACGTGAGTGCATATCAGGGCAATATATTTTTTTATAAACTATAAAAAAGTCAGCATCTGTTATTGCTCAGTAATCTACAGGTCAGCGAGGTGATTGAGGTCTTGGCTAGACTCAGTCGTGTGTGTGTAGTCACCTCAGGATCATGGAGACATCTCTGCTCATCTTGGGCTCTCACACATCGCCCATCAAAATTTCAGCCTGTGGGAATGATTACGGAGGCCAAACTAAAGCCGTGGACAGGATTCCATTCATGTGGACTAAGGCTGACCCTGTCAATCATTCATTCAAACTGTTTTGAGCCAGGTGCTGTGTTAGGTGTGTGAGAAACGTCACTGAGTGCTTCCCTTTCAGGTACAAAGCCTTCTTGGGGCTCTAACACAAGTTAAACTTGACTCGTGCATCCATCCCATTGTCAGGCTTGCAGGTACATAGAGAGGAATAGTAATTCTGACTTACACCATCATGATGGGTGATTCAGTGACTTAAAATGTGTCTGTTTTGGCTGTTTATTTTCTCTAATATTAACAGCTTTTAATGATAGTGAAAGTTATTATATTGGTTCATATAAATAATAATAAATGAGGAGCCTGAGTAAATTTTGTGATTTTCATGCATCTATACCTAGTATATAGTGTGTAACTGTCAAGGCAATTCAGAAGCTCATATATTATTTTTAAAATTTGCTCTATTCCAGTTTAGCATATTTAGAACTCTTTGCTGGGTTCAGAACTATTATGAGGAAAAAGTGTATTTGCGTATATAAAGTAATATTTTACTGCATATGTCTGGGACTATGTGAGAGCCGTGATTAATTTATGGGAGACATTTAGGAGAAAATACATGAATGTTTATGAGGATTTACCAATTTGCAATCAGATATAAAATTTTAAACTAAAATTTAATTTTACGTTTACAATCTTTAAAAACAGAGACACTGCTTTCAGAAAATATTTGCTTTTTTGCTGTTCTCAGTGAACTACTTAGAGTCAGTCTTCTGTTCCTGCCAAATCCCATTATGATGCATTTAATTACTCGCAGAAAACCTATACAGTTGTTGTTTTCAAGCTCAGAAGCAAATCCAGTGAGTTGTGTGCAGTCCTTGAGATCTCTAATAACATCAGAGCCTGGGATATTGTGAGCTGTCGGGTAATGTCTTTAAGCTTCATCAGTATTCCCTGCGCCTTAAGAGATACGGTCTGGACAATGCTATGTGAATATATTTGACTCTTTTTACTACCAGAGTAGAGATTTCTGGACGTTTGCACATTCTTAGCAGAGGTTGATGAACAGCAGAGGCATAGATATCTGCTGATTTTTCTCCCCTCACTTAATGAAAATTAATAACCCTCTTGAGATTTTACTTGGAACCTAGATGTTAGGATCTATGCATGTGTACACCTAGTTTGTGTGTAACTCTTTTCTCCTACCTCGGGAAACAGGAAATGGAGGTGGGTTGAGGGCATCCTTCTTGATGGACATATTGTCAGTTATAAAAGCTCGCCCCATGGTGAGAACTCAGACCTGATTGTCCGTCGGGGACAAGTGAGTTTTGGGGATGGTTCCTCCTTCCCGTGGCTGTTCCACTGGAGGTGGGGTTTCTTAACATTTCTATTGACATTTTGGGCAAGGTAATTATGTATCGCACAGGGCTGTCATGTGCATTTTAGGATGTTTAGCAGCGTCCCTGGCCTCTACCCGCTAGGAGCCC
Organism: Rhinolophus sinicus; assembly: GCF_036562045.2. Taxonomy (NCBI): domain Eukaryota; kingdom Metazoa; phylum Chordata; class Mammalia; order Chiroptera; family Rhinolophidae; genus Rhinolophus; species Rhinolophus sinicus. The sequence continues at coordinate 71,538,091 of NC_133760.1, forward strand.
GTAGGCCTCCCCCATTATGACCATCAGAAATGTCTCCAGAAATAGCCAAAATTGCCTCCCCGCCCCAACACTGCCTTGAGAACCACTGTGTTAGAGATAAAGGATTGTTTCTTTATCTCTTTTCAAAGGTGCGTTTGTCCCAAGACTCAGGCAGGAGAGGGGGTAAGTTCTAAGTACCATTGCCTTCACCAGTCAGTCTTACAGTGAAAAAAACACAATGGATTAGTAAATTCTTCAAATTGATATTCTCAACCATACAAAGAACCTCTAGATTTCAGATGTGTTTTGAGCCCAAATATAGTTACTGGTTAAACTCTTCACCCTTAAAAATTAACAAATTATAAAAACAAGGTTAGAATTACATTATTTTTAAAATCCCATCCTCAAATGTCAAATAATCACAAACTTAAAGACAGCCTCTAATATGATGATGTGAACTGTCTTCCTTTTTAGTGAGGCTTCACTCTGTCAGTGGTAATAAAACAAGCCAGGAATTCACACTGTTTGAACTTGGGAAAAGTCTACGTGTAAAGACAGTTCTGATGTGAACTGAATAATGCCTAAATCAGATTGTATGAATGGCGCACGTTGATTGGTTCCTATTTTATTTTTAAAAGCAAATATTAACTAAAATATTATGGGCCAGGAAGTACAATAATACTTTTGTCAAAATGGCACAATTCTTTCAACATGCCTTTGATTTAAATGTTAGGATCAGTTTTGCACCCTAGGAAAACAGGTGTGTCTTGTATTCCCAGGGCTTTATAACATGTGTATAGGATATGTTCTGTATGGTAAGTAATAAATGTTGGAATGAGTGTTGCCAATTAATTGACTCCCTGAAACAGACTTCAGGTAAAGATTTAAAATAAAAGCAAACAAGCATTAAAATATCTTTAAGGTAGTAAAGATACTAGAGTTTGTAATTATAATGTAGTGAGTTGTGATGGCTGGGGGCATCCTTTCCTCTGCCCACTGCTGCCCTTCTGGTTGCCACATCTGTTAATGCAACTTCTAAAGTCACTCTCGAACTTGTCTGTGTCCCCGCATCTTGGCGGCTATTTCAAGAGTCCAGGCCACTGTCTTCTTTTGCCCATGCTCGTCTCACCACTTCATTCTTCTCCTCCATTCCATTGTCCACGTAAGGCAGTCAGAGCGCACTTCTTAAAAAATTAACGTTTTGAAACACTTACACGTTACTTCCACGGCTTGGAACCCTTTGCTGGTTTCTCTCGTCCTTGGAACATAATCCAGAACCTTTGGCCTAACATTTATGGCCCTGACCACGGAGTGCTGTTTGCCTTTCCTCCTTTGTCACCCTTAGCTCTCTCCTCTCTCACTCTGCCAAACTCATGTTTCTTCAGATCCTTTCACGTGCCATGTTCCTTCCTATCTTAGGGTCCTGAACTGCCATTTCCTCTGCCTGGAAACTTCTTTTCTCGTTTGTTGGGCAATTCTGGTTGATCTTTCAAGTCTCAGACTAAGTGTCACTTTCTTAGCAATGACCTGGACCTCCAATCAGAGTTTAGCTCCCCATTACATCTGTTCTTTCTCTTGATACTCTGTGTTTTCCTCAGAGCCCTTATCATGACTTGTAGTTATACATTTGTGTATGTGCTTAAAATCTGCCCTCACAAGACACCATACTCCACAAAGTAGGTGTATATCTGGGTACTTCTCTGATACTATATGACCCATACTTAGTATTTGCCTAGCATATAGTCGTTCAGTCTCAGCAGCTATTTTAGTGAATAAAGTGGCATTTTCTTGCAAGATGGAAATATATCAGGCTAATAATATAAATTTATATTCTCCTTATGTTGAATCTTTCGGCCTAGGATAAGCATTTGATGTTGAAAGAGAGTAGGAATGATTTGTTCCTGCTTGCCATAGAGCGACATTTTAGGTAATATTCGTACATGACAACTGAGACTGACCAGATACATGCACTAATACATGAATGATTTCTACTCTGCCTGACAGAAAAACAATGAGTATGAAACAATGAGCAGCTTTTTAATCTATCCAGAACTAGGGAAAAAACTCAAGACGTAAAAATAAATTATTCTTATTTATTTATTTATTGCTTTAGAGCATGGGTGTCCAAACTATGGCCCGCGGGCCAACTGCGGCCCATGATCTATTGTGAATTGGCCCGCAGCAAATTCCAAAAATATATTTAGTTTACTTAAATAAACCAGGTGAGTCAATACGTGCTTTACCTCGAGTGAGTGGCCTGGCGGTTTGTGTATTTTACCGCATATGGCCCTTGGTGAAAAACATTGATAAAAGTTTGGACCCCCCTGCTTTAGAGTGTGTTCACATTGTTATAAACCATGAGTCATTGCTTAGCAGCTTTTTGGCCAATAGGATTTCAGTATGCAGTGCACTAATATAAACTCTTGGATTGGCTTAACTACCGCTGATGTCACAATTTCCCCATTAGGAAGTCATACTTTTCTTGAAATCACATTGTACTCACAACAACTCTTCTGTTTCATTATAAGAAAGAGAATCGAACAAAAAATGCTGGAGGGAGCAAGATATCTTTGATCCATGCAGACCTTCTTCATTAATGTGCTTTATCTACTGTCAACAATTGAAGCTAGCTTCTTTACTTTCTTTAGTAATTGATGCTGTTTTGTTTCTCATGTTTGTCAGTTAAGGGACAAATGGAGGAATGAGCCTACTGGGAATTACTCCTTCAACTCATAGTTCTGTTTCATCTCGACTGTGGAGGCTTAGCATCTTTCTACTACTTGGCCTTCCGGACTCAAAAGGAAAAGCCATTTGGACAGCCCACCTGAATATAACATTTCAGGTGGGAAATCGGGTTGTATCAGAATTAGGAGAGAGTGGAGTGTTTGGGAACCATTCTCCTCTGGAAAGGGTGTCTGGTGCAGTGGCACTTCCTGAAGGATGGAATCAGAACGCTTGTAATCCGATGACTAATTTCAGCAGGCCTGAACAGGCGGATTCTTGGCTGGCCCTTATTGAACGGGGAGGCTGTACTTTTACACATAAAATCAATGTGGCCGCAGAGAAGGGAGCAAATGGTGTGATCATCTATAACTATCCAGGTACGGGCAACAAAGTATTTCCCATGTCTCACCAGGGGGCGGCAAATACAGTCGCAGTGATGATAGGCAATTTGAAAGGCATGCAGCTTTTGTACTTGATTCAGAAGGGGGTCCATGTGACAGTCATCATTGAAGTGGGCAGAGTGCACATGCCCTGGCTGAGCCATTACGTCATGTCTCTGTTTACCTTCCTGGCTGCAACGGTTGCCTACCTTTTCTTGTACTGTGCCTGGAGACCTAGAGCGCCGAACTCTTCCATCATACGGCGAAGACACAGAAAAGCAGATGTGAAGAAAGCTATTAGTCGGCTTCAACTGCGAGTGCTCCAAGAAGGGGATAAAGAACTAGAGCCAAATGAAGATAGTTGTGTTGTTTGCTTTGACATGTACAAACCCCAAGATGTTGTTCGTGTTCTAACTTGCAAACATTTTTTCCATAAGGCGTGCATTGACCCCTGGCTGTTAGCCCACAGGACATGCCCCATGTGCAAATGTGACATTCTGAAAACTTAAGAAACTTAGAGAATTTTCTGAAGACGTAACCAAATTTTTCCAAAGATTAAAATCAAATGAATTCTTGTAGCACTGTATGTAGAGAGAAAATTCAACTCCAGCTTCTCTACCCAAGTACGAAAGAGGATGAAATTCATGTGTTTTTAAAATAAACCTACACATCATGCCTGTCTGTTTGAACTTGTTGTTTTTCTAATAAGTTACAATTGTTACACATTTTTTTGCTCTTATCCAAAAGGGACCTTAGTATATGTTAATATAGTAATATATGTTAGTCTTTATGTTTGAACTACAATGTTTGTCACATTGATGCCATAGAGAATTAATGATAATATTTTAGTTTCTTTTTTATATTATATACTTTGTTTCCATTTTTGTTTACTATTTATATCTAATATCTCTGCTCAGTAAACGTCATTATAGGATTAGAGCTTGATTTAATTCTCCATCATTAATTAATTTTATTAATAACTAGGAAATCTGGTTTCCAAAGCTACTGACTGGGTAGGTCTTATGTTCTAAATAATTATTTTAGATGATAGCACTTTTGATTATGTAACTGAAAATATTTTAAATTATTATAGGTCCTATGTAGAGCAGTGTAGCAAAATCTCATCATTGTTTGCCAGAGCCCTTTAAATCCTAGCATAGTGAGTCAGCTATGGTAGCAGATTTCCTTTCTAGAAGTGACGTAGTAAATGCTCTTCTTCTCAAAATGATGGTGATTGTGTCTCTCTTTGGGACATTTTGATAATATAGAAAGTAGGGCTGAAATTTTGTTCAGCTGCTTTCCAAATTGTATCTTTTGCCTTATTTTGCCTCTTCCTCTTTTCAGATAGATGTATAAACACCTGTGTGACAGTGAGAGGCTGAAAGATTTGGGTTCTGTTGTTTTGATGAATATCTCTCTTTGTGGACAATATGCTAAACCATCGATGGCCAACTCAGATGGCACTTTGTGAGTTTACACACTATGTGCTACGTTGTCTTTTTTAAAGAGTGGGTTATATGGAAATTAAATCAGATTAATGGCCTTTGATAAAGAAAATTGACCATTATGAGCTGAAGGTTTTGTGTCAATATTTTTTTTTTGTGCCACTTTTCTGCTGGGCAACAAGTTGTTGATTTATATTTCACAAGAAGTGCTAGCTAACTTCCTTAATCCTGGTGCGACACAACCAAAAGTGTGTCTTAGCATCCTGTGCATAGAGGTCAGGGAGACATTTATGCTCCAGGTCAAAATCCTTGACTGGTTTCCTGGCTGGTGAAGAAGAACCACTGAGATACCCCCAGGCAAGTGTATGGCAGCACCACTGGTTGCTTCTGGCTTGTTAGTTCACAAGTCATCCTTTGGCTCTGAAGTCATGTTGTGCCATTGACCTAAGCACAGCTAAGTATAGCAAAGCTGACCGTGTGTTTGGGAGGGAAGGGAGGACTTCTACCAGGGATGTTTTTTGAATTTTGCAAGCATTTTATTAAAAACATGACCTTTAATAGTCACTGCTGTCAGTGGTTCACTTTAAGTGGGGACCTTGGAGTTGTTGTTTTTTAAATCCATAGTTCCATTTTTGTTTAAAATGAGTTGTACTAAACGAGTACTGCTCTATTTAATCTTTTTCCTTACACCCTTCCTCCTCTTCCCTCAAAATGCTGTTAGATTAATAACAGAGGTCAAGGTCTGCAGAGAAATGAGATTAGTCTTTCTGTGTTATAGTCTATGGAAGAATGAGGAAGTGAGGCTGGAGTAATTTAACAGGATACACTACTTTTGAAAATCAAATCTGAAGCAAACCAACAAACTCCTGAGCAAGCTTTATTAAATAAATGTAGTCTAATGGTCTATATCATGAAAACATTTGCATTATGACCAACTGTGAGTTTAAATGGTGTTACAGAGTACACCAGTTTTTAAACCACATAGTTGATCTCAGTGCTGTTTTAATTATTTTGTTACAACTTGCCATTTTGTTTAAAATATTTCATTTGAATTAAAAAGATAATCATATGGCTTTATTGCACATGCTGTCAGGCTTTAATATGCATGCAATTACATGAATTTTATATTTCACTTTTAGTTTAATGTGATGCCTGTTAACATTATATATCACTCAGGGATTGAATTCATCGATCGTATCACAACATAGAAATCACCCATTAACAACATGGGAAACATTCAAGCCCATACACCTACAGCGTGCTCTAAGCTCTTACCTAATTGGCTGTTGTCTTTTATGTCATAATCACAACCCTCAACAGTAAGCAGTATCTAGAATGAAACTAGGGTTTTTTTCAATCTAAAGGTTTTCCCTCTGCCGCTAATAAAACATCTGAAACTCATACAACATCTTTAAGAATTTCTCACAAAAACATGCTGGAAGACAGTGGAACTTGTTTTCACCCAGAAGATCCTTTTCATTTTGTGATTTTAAATTGATTGTCAGCAGATGTGGAAGCCACATCTTGTTGCTGGGTTGGCCCTTCAGTTCCTAGGCAGAGAGAGAGATGAATCTCAAGACTGGCAGTCAGAGACCCACCCCAGCATCCTCCTGGCTCATGACATTCAGTGTTCTTTGGCTTCTTAGTCAGAACTGCTGCAGAGCCAGTGCAGTTTGGACTGCTTACATGAACATCACCTTTCATGTGGGGCATCGCGTGCTGTCAGAGTTGGGGGAAACGGGAGTCTTTGCAAGAAGCTCCACTTTGAAGAGACTGGCAGGAGTGATTGTGCTGCCAGAGGGGAAAACGCAAACTGCATGCAGCCCCAGTACCAGTTTCCACAGGCCACAGAACTCCACGACGTGGCTGGCGCTTGTGGAGCGGGGCAGCTGTCCCTTCACACAGAAAATCAAGGTGGCCGTTCAGAAGGGAGCCAGTGGCGTGATCATCTATAACTTCCCGGGGACTGGCAACCAGGTGTTTCCCTTGTCTTATCAGGCATTTGAAGACATTGTTGTGGTGATGATTGGCAACCTGAAAGGCACGGAGATTCTGCAGCTAATTCAGAAGGGAGTTCACGTTACCGTCACGGTTGAGGTGGGGAGAAAACACATCATCTGGATGAATCACTATTTTGTCTCCTTTGTGATTGTCACCACCGCTACTTTAGCATATTTCGTCTTTTATCATATTCGAAGACTTTGGGTAGCAAGGAGTCAGAACAGGAGGTGGCAGCGATTAGCAACGAATCTGAAGATGGCGTTTGGCCAGCTCGAGCTCCGGGTCCTGAAAGAGAGGGATGAGGAAGTAGGTCCACACGGAGATAGCTGTGTAGTTTGCTTTGAACTCTATAAGCCTAATGATACAGTTCGCGTTCTGACCTGTAAACATTTCTTCCACAAGAATTGCATTGACCCCTGGATTCTAGCCCATGGGACGTGCCCCATGTGCAAATGTGACATTCTTAAAGCGTTGGGGATTCAAGTCGATGTTGAAGATGGAAGAGAATCGTTGCAAGTCCTCATGTCGGATGAATTGCCTGGTATCCTATCACCTAGCGAAGAGGAGACAAATAATGAACTTCCTGCTGCCAGAAGCTTAGATAAAGTGACCCACGTGGAGGAGGCGGGGGAGGAGCACCCCACTTCTCCGAATGACAGCCCGTCTAACGCAGGAGCAGAAGTTTGACCTTCACCTTGACAGCATGATTTTTGAGGAAGTGGATTAAACCTGTTTGTCAAATCAGGTCCTAATACTGACAAGCACTTTGTCTGTTTGAAGTGTGGTTTTTGTGTCCTCTTTGGTTACTTTGGTAATTTTCTACATTCTTTGTCAAGCCCAAAGACAGAAAAAAGAAGAAAAAAAAAAACCCTAGCAGGATTTTTTTGTTTTCCTTTTTCACCTTTGCTACTGTAACTTTTTGTCAATGTGTGTTATACCTGTGAGTATATGTTTATTTCTGTGCCTATACATGCATGTTAACACCAAGGACAAACTTTTTTTCCCCCAAGTGTTGGTTGTACATATATTGAGCTCTATTTTAGTAAGAAAATTGCTAATATTATTTGCATGTTCCTTATAATCCAGAAACTATCAATTAAGTTTGAAAAGCATAAATTATCTTTGATGTGCTGGGAAGAGTAAAATTTATCTTTTGAAATTATGTGTGTAGTACAGTATACTAATTTTGAAGTCCATTGTGTTGTTTTTCCATTCTTGGCATAAGCATTTTGCTGCCTAGAATTTTATTACTCTGACAAACTTCTGCTCAAGCAGTTAGTACATTTTATGTGATCTGCATATGCATGGTGATGGCAATATTAAGAGTAAAGTACTCACACTCTTTTAGTGACCGGCAGATATTTCAGTGCCCAGTATTTCTTACCATAATTTTTACATGCTCATAACGTGTAGAAAGGCTTACACAATAAAAAAATTCCTATGATAGTTAATCCTGCTGTATTTACTTCCCATATGCTCTACTCTACTACCCAGCTTATTTTTTGCCATTAAATAAAATACTTAAACTATGCCGATTATGTTGGAGATAAGTATCGCAATGTGGAAGTTATTAGTATGGCATCTTGGGATTATGTTCACTTTGTTCACTGTAGTCCCAGGATCTAGTAAGTACAGTGCTGGGCAGTCAGTTTTGAGTGAATGAATAATGATAAATACCTTTTTCATAATGTAATTATTATGTGTTAACCTGAAAAAAACTGGGCAGTTTATCCCCGTTATACAAAGTAATGGGAACTTAATCCTGAAAATTTTCATCCTGAATCACTTTGACAAAATAGAAAAATTACGACTTTTAGCCCAGAATGCATTATTACAATTTAGCATGCGTAATTTTAATGCTGAGCTTTGAACTCTCCAGGGCTGACAGTGAGATTTGAAAACTTGTGTAGCCCTAGCAAGAGATCTATTAAGAGGAATTCTGAGTTGCTCAGTGCAAACAATACTGGAATTCAGAGACAGGCAGAAGGGCGGTAGGTAGTTGGTTCTAACTACAGCTCCAAGAAGACTGTGTAAAGTGGGGAGGGACGCTCATACAAGGCCAGGGAGAACTGGGCATAGCAAAAAGTGACAAGTGGGCAGGTGACCAGGTGGGGGTGATGCCTTGCTTGGGACACACAGGCTTTTTATACCCAACCCCAGAGAGGTTTCGGCTTCACCACAAGAGCTGCTCTTGGAAAGAACCGCCTTAGCATCAATAGGGGAGGATTTAGCAGGAGCACTGTTTTGAGTGTCTTTTTAGTTTACTTTGGGAGAGTAAAGTCATTTCCTGAAGGACCAAGTTTCACAATGAAGAAAGAGGACACTGAGGACCCCGTGAGAGCCACTCCTGGTAGAATCAGCGCCTAAGCCAAGATAAGCTGTCATTCTCAGACTGGCCACCAGTGGTCTCTGCCTCTAGGGGCTAAATGGCTCATGGCCGTGGCTGGAGTGACTTCCACTGGTTGCCCACGAGAATCATTGCAAGTATGGAAATGAATGCATCTGGTCATGTGGCAGTTCCTGCACCCAGGTTTTTACAGCTCTGTGCACTCTTAGCAAATTTATGTGGGCTACGGGTTCCATGATAGACCTACCGGTAGCACTTGGAGAACTGCCGATTTGCCCTTCACACTAACACTGCCATTGTGTTCTCTGTCCCTTCTTTCCCTGCACTCTTGTTGGTTTCTCCTTTCCTTTTTGTCCCTTTTTGTCCCTTTGCTTTGTTCATTGTTGTCAACCTTAAACCTGACTTACCCTCATGTCTAAGATATTAGTGTGGATGCACTTTTGTAATTAAATGTCTCTCGTTTACCTGGACGTTTAACATTTAACCCAGTGTGCTTGTTGTCTTGATTTGAGAATTTTCAGTGGATGTTCCTGAAAGGGTGGTTAGACTCTGTGTTTGAGGTGGGAAGGAAAGGTCATGTCGGTGAACTTGGGAACTGTCCCTGCTGAGTGCCTACCATGCAGTTACTTGGCCGTGGACTAAGTGCTGTCTTTAGCTGTTCCCTATGTCAGCAAAACACAGCAGTTTTAATCCCTGTCTTCAGAATGTTGAAAACAGATCAATAAACCACTTTTACTCTGGGTTTAATAACTGGGACCTGGAAATAGCACTGACATGTCAAATGGTAGTTACTGTTCATTGTGGTAGATTTTTACCCACTCTGTGAGCTGCACGGTTTCCTCTTGTACTTAATGATGCAAATCTCTTGTGCCATAATGATATGGGGCAATACTGGGAATTATTTTGCCCCCGATACCAGTTTCAGAATGGATTTCCCTTGCATTTCTCCTCGGTATATATTTTTGCATTCTCTGGTAATAAAATTGATTCCCCAGGCTCACCTCCACTAGGCAGGGGGCTGATGTTCCTTACAAACATTAAACTTTCTTTTCTTTATTACTGGGATAAATTAGGTTTAATATTTACTAAAGTGAAGAGGATTCTAAAGCGCTTACCACTGATTGGGTGATGCTATATGTGAATTCATTTACACAGTTCCTCGTATAACACTGGTAGTGTGCCTGTCTCTTGCTGTAGAATCATTATACTGGCATTCGTCCTGTAGAGAGATGTTGGTCAGCCACAGATTTACAGTGATGGGAGACTTCAGAGGACGTAGTGAGCCACGATCTGGCAGTTCTGATGGTGTTCAAGCTTAGCGTGCAGTGAAAGTGGTTTCCTCCTCTGTGAAGTTGCTGGTATTTGAAGCAGCACACAGGAATCAAGTGGGGGAAAGGATCGGACTTTGGAGAGGCATTGAGGTAAGAAGAGGAAGGGTTCACCCGCTGAGACTGTGGAAAAGTCATTTTAGTGGCAACTCCAAATTCCTCCTCCATTGTTTGATATGAGTTCCAGTTTTCGTATTTTAGAATATTGTAGAATTGTTTATTTGGTTTTGCATTTACTGCAATTTTTTAAATGTTTAGTGCTTAGGGATGAAAAATAAGGATTATGTGTTATTATAGTTACCAACACAGAACTATCTTATAATGCGTCCCTGGATTTCTAAACAACAAGGTCTTTGGGGGGAGAGGAAAGGGGTAATATGCTTAAGGAGATGAGCTGTTCTTTATGCATGGGTGTTAGAGGTGTCCCATTGCAGTCTCTCCACAGAAATCTCCCATTGCCACAGCTGCACCACCGTTGGTAACACTTCTCTCCACAGTTATGCTTCCATCTTTGTCCAACCGCCAAGCTTTATGTTCCTTTATGATTTCAGCTGCTGACATGACTTTTCCTCACTGGTGATGAGCAGGGTAACCCAGATTTCAAAACTTCTCTACACCTGTCACGTCACCCAGTCAGCAGGACCCCATTGTTGCCACACAGCAGGGTTTGTCATTTTTGAAAACTTGCCAACCTTCAGCATCTTTTTCAGAATTCCTTCTCTGAACTCACCTCTCGTTTCCACCACTTGCTCTTTGTTCTCATTCCCAGCAGAGTTCTCCTTGACCTGTCTTTCCCAGCCCTTCCCATCTTCTCCAGCTTCAGCCTAGAATTAGGTGTGAGCCGTTTCCCCCTTACTCTGCCAAGTGCCTCTGGATTCCTCACCTCCTAGGCATTTTCTGCTGTGCCATTTGCCTACCCTGAGTCGTCTCTGCTGATTTCCACCAGATCTTTACTTCAATCTATAAATCCTTTATTAATCTCTTAACTCTTTATTATTATTATTCCCCATAGGGTAGTACTTCTCAGCCTGGACCGCACGTTAGAATCACCTGGAGAGCTTTTCAAAGTGCTCAGGGCCAAAGGCTGCATCCAAGCCCTCTGGGCGGGCACCTAGGCATGTTTTAGTTCCCTAGGTAGTTCCCTTGTGCAGACAGAGTTGAGGGCCACTGCCATAAGGTGTTCCAAAGAGTCTTTACGTTAGTCAAATTCCCAAGTTCACCCGCTGCTTCCTTCAGATTGACTTGTTTTCACTTTATTGAAAAAATTTAGGTAGAAATATGAACATCAAATTATAAAGGGTTAAATTTCATGGAGAGGAATTGATAAAGGCTCCTTGGAGTATGGAAGACTGGATTTCAGCTGAAGAAGCAAGGAACACCTAAAGAAGTCACATTTGAAATGAAACTCCACCAGGTTGGGAAGAAGGGCATTCTAACAGAGGGAACAGTGTGAACAAGTGTTTTATGAAGAAGGTTTGAGTGTCATGTAGAATTGGGGTTAAGGGACTTGAAAATGAAGACGGAATTCCAGGGAATTATTATTGCAGTAATCCAGATGTGATGAGGTGAAAATAGGAATGAACGGAGTAGTAGGTAAATTGGGTGAGAGGAATATAAGGTGAGTCACCTCCAAGATACGTTCTTTGAGGACTTGATTTGCTGATAGGAATTTTGTACTTCAGTTTTTAATGACCGGGGTCACACTGATTTCAAATCTTGCCTTTGCCCATAACCTTCATCTTCAGTTCGTCTCCAATTCGACAACACACAGTGGATACAGAAGATGGGTCACAGTGGAGGGGTCAGGAGGAATTGAGGAAGCATGACGAGTCAAGGATGACGCTTTGACACCTGGCTTGGGCTAGTGGGTGATAATGATGTCACTCAGGCAGGTCGACAGTAGAGTTGGGTGAAGCAAGTTTGGGGTAGAAGAGGAATTCACATTTTGAGTATGCTGAATTTGAGGAACCCAGAGAATTTATAGGTGATGTTCACTACGTAGCTGAAACTATAAGTCTGTACTAATTAAATGAGGTAAATGTGACAGTATAGCAAAAGGCATGATGCGTTGTAAGTACTCAGTTGTGGGGACTTATTAACAAAAGAATTAACCCACTGTTTATTTTTACATCAGTGGTGACTTAGTATTATGTAAAATGTAATATTGCTATATTGCACCTCCTGGCTTTGTGGTATCCCCATTTACAGTGCTGTATGACTCACTCAAAATCCTTAGCCTGAGTGAAGCCAGTGATTGGAACAGGGGTGGTGATGGTGGGAGTGACCATAACAGCTACAGTATACTAGGATGCTGTCAGATGCCCTTAACAGGTAGAAACTCATTGAAACCGAATAATTCTGTGCAGTTGGCATTGTGAATAGCCCCATTCTTTAGATGAGGAAATTGAGACCATGAGAGACTTGTCCAAAATTAAACGGTCAGTATGCAGTAGAGCCTATATTTGAACTTGGTGTGGTTCCACTGCACCTGATCTTAACCACCGAACAACAATTAACTTGAGAAGCTAATTTTTAGGTAAAGGAGTACGTGTTAAAATGAGTCCAAGTTTTGAGTACTTAAGGGGTTAGGCCTTGGAAGAAAAATGCCAACTAAAGGCATTGGAAGTGCTCGCAGGAGGGTGGTTGAAGTGATAGCTCATGAGATCGGCCCATAATTAGGGAAGGGAAAGGAGTGTGGGTGGGTGAGGGTATGGGCCGTGTGTATCTGACTGAGCAGAAAAATGAAAATTGAGCTCTAGGAAATGCTGATTCTGCAGTTGGTCTCTTAGATAAAACATGATTGTTTTGTCTGAGGGGTTTTACGTAGCCTTCCTTTCTGCTGAAGTTTAAAAGGGGTAAAACCTCATTTTTATAATTCCCCTAAGAACTGATACCAGTTTGTTTTAAAAGTCCAGATGTAAGAAGCGCAGTTGCCTACTGAGAAGAATGCCCTGGCCTTACGTCAGATGGCGGCATGCGTATCCTCTCCCCAAGGCGCAGAACCTCAGGCCAATGGCCTTGGACCGGCAGCAGTAGCATCACCTGAACTTTTTGGACGTGCCCCTTGCCCCGCTGCGGACCTCTGGAGTCAGAAACCTGGGGGCCTGTACAGCTATTCTAACCCGTCCTCCAGCTGCACACATGGTCAATCAAGCTGAAGACACTCGACTGTCTCAGAGTCCGTTCATTTCAAGAAAAGCCTGCATCACACAGTTGTAGTCAGATAGAAGTAGTATAAATGAAGATAATTGTCTCTAGAGCAGTGCACAAAGTGCAGTTGCTATTTTTACACTAAGTTGTTCCTCCACATTTAGGCACATTTCCCACGTCCAGGTGCTCTCTGGCTTATGCATGACTTGTCCGTGTACATGCTGGTTCCTTTCCTTGCCCAGTTCTGGTTTCCCTACCACCACTATCCAGTGTTAAGGGAATTGTGAGAAAGTGGATAGATTTTAGACAATTTATGAATTCCAAAGGTGGATAGAAAACAACCCGAAAAGGCCTCTTCTGCTGTGTTAATAGCAGCATTACTTCTGTAACTAGAATTACTGTGTTTCATTTCACGTTGATTTTACCATATGTCAAATTCAGTGATTCATCATTCATTCATTCATTCATTCATTCATTCATTCATTCATTCAACAAATGCTTATTGCCCTGGAAATGGGTGAACCATCCAAACTCATTGCCCTTATCGAGCTTACTTTCTAGTGGGAAGAAATGAAAAGAAATATATAATATGTTAAGTAGTTACAATTGTGGGAAAAAAGGAAAACAGAAATATAGATTGGGACCTATAGGAGGCAGAGTTGGCAGTTTTATGTAGAGCAGGCTTCACCAACACGACGGACAAAAACCTGAAAAGAATGAGGGGCCTACACTAGATCACCCGCAGAAAATGTGGTCATGTGCAAAGGAAAGCCACCAGGGAGGGAGGGTATTGTCATCTGCGAAATGTTAACCTGGGTGGTTGAATGGTGTTAACTGCCATGAAATACTTGAAGAAGGATTTTAGGAAGAATTTACATTGTCTTTCTTATTACAATGGTTAGAAGTAGGTGAGAGAATGACAGCTATAGAGAAAGTGTTGCCACCTGGAAGCAAAGAACTTTCCAGTAGTTAGTCCTGCCCATAAACAGGTTATTGCCTCAGACAGCCAAGAGTTTTTCATCCCTAAAGGAGTCTGATGTTGTTTGAATGTTTTTTTAATTATTTTTTTCAGTTACAGTTGACACTCAATAATATTTTATATTAGTATCACGTGTACAGCATAGTGGTTAGACATTTATATAGTTTATGCAGTGATTCCCCCCAATTAGTCTAGTACCCATCTGGCACTGTACATAGTTATTACCATATCAGACTGTATTCCCTAAGCTACACCCTATACCCCTATGACTGCTTTGTAACTACCCATTTGTATTTCTTAATCCCTTCACATTCTTCACGCAGCTGTCGTTTTAATGGTGGTGATGGTGACGAAATATGAGCTCTGGGAGGATGATTGGATTTATACCTTTGAAATCTGGCACAACCCTGAAAATCAGATCCCGGGATTAAAAACATTGCTATTCCACACATAGTTGCCATCTGGTGGAAAAATAAATAACTACAAGGTATAAACTGCAAAATGCATTCAACAGATATTTACTGAGACCCACTATATGTGGCTGGAAAATGATGTAGTCAACATGGTTTGGGCTCGTTTTTTTTGACTTAACAGAATGTTTACTTTTAAGATTGATTTGCTTTTCAGAAATTTTGTTTTTTTCATTTTCATTTGGAACTTTGTTTCTCTGCTGTAAAAGCTCTTGGCTAATCAAGAGTAAGTAAGTTGTTATCTCACAGATTCATCTTCTGTAAACCTAGAATTTGAAAGGGTAGTGGCTCATTCTCTGGGATCCTGGTAGTATGGTGGAAAATAGAATGATTTGATTTTTAGAACTATATTTTATCCAAACTTCTGTGTCAACATTAGTACATCACCCATCTTAAAGAAAAGTTTCTTGACATATTGTATCGCCAGCAAAGGACCAGTGTTTATTGTTTTCCAGTCCATTGTGGATCATTTTGTAAACGCAAAATCATGTGTTTGACATATTGTGACATGCATAACAAAAATAATTTGGATTTAATGGAGGGGCAGATATGTGAAAGAAAGTCTAGAGGAAAACAGTATTAATCGTAGAATCTAGGTTGTAGGTATATGTCAATAACAGATTGTTTGCTATCAGTTTTTTTCTGATTTCTCCAAATTTGATAAATAAAAGAATGGGATTTGTTAAATCAGTGATTTCCAAACCCCTATAAACTTTTTTCAGTTTTCCTGTATGTTTGGCCATTTGTATAACTAAATGTTAGCATGAAATTATGCTTTTGGATGTCATGGCAACGTCTCATCGCTCAGTTTCTGAAAACTTTCTCTCTGTACTTGTTAAGGGGCAGGTAACAATTTGGGTACTGGCATGCGTCCGTGGGTCACATTTTGCATAACACTGACTAAAATTTTGTCCTACTGTATTATATAATACTTTAAAAATTGCATTGAGCAAGTGATATCACCCCTTTCCACTGGTGAGGAAACTGACCCAGAATGGTTCAGAATCTTTCGGCTTGTGTCACACCTTGAACACTCAGGTTTGACTCCCCTCTGATTTTTGTCCCATCGTTTCCCAGCTGATGAGAGTGACATGGAAATGAAGGTGATGCGAACAGAATTACACCATTGGAGTTGGAATATTGGAAAGCTGTAAGGCAGTAGGAGCATAATTTGTTCTATGTAATCAAGATAAATCATGTTAAGGATTCACTGAACATTAGATATTATGAGACTCCAACAGTAACCCATCTAAGTTTTTAAATTTTATTTTCTATATTATCATAATGGGGTGGGGGGGGGGGGACTTTCCTTCACAGAATAGGTGGAACAAGGTAGCCCTGCACAGGAACTGTCAGACTTTTCTGTTATACCATGAAACATTGAATCAAACGGGAAGGGTGAGGCGAAGGATTGGAAGAGGTGGTATCTTCTTTTACTTTGAATGTAAATAGACACTTTAGAAATTCACATTTACCTTGCCATGGCTCCCTTTTCCACTGTGAATACGATTTTTCTTCTCTTTCAGGGTCTCAGTCTAAGTGTCACACAGATTGGTAGCCCAGCTAAGGTCCACTGTTCTTATTTCTCTGTTTATATTTGTTCTCAGAGTGAGTGGGTTGGTAAATTCTATAGTTACAGGGTGAAGAAGAATGTGCCATCAGTCTAGGGAGATTTAAGCTAATCGGTGGGTTGGAAAATACCTATAAACGAAGACTAAAAGGATCTCCTATTAGCTGAGAATAGAAGAAAAAAGTTTTATAAAAACTTTCTAATTTTGATATGATAGTGGGGATAGCATGCATATATATTTTTTTAAAATAGTTTATACTTTTCCAATCATGTTTATGTTTAGATATAAAAATATCTCAGTTCTTACCAAAGAAAACTAGAAGACTTGATAGTTTGGGGCCTTTAGATTTGCTTAAGGTCTTTAGATTTGCTTTAGGAGATTTAGATTAGTTGTAAGGCAGGGTCTTTGGAGAATACCTGCTTCTTAGTGTACAGATAAAGTGTACATATCTAAATTTATTTTTTAAATAACATTTTTTTTTTTGCTATCAGTTTTAAGTTACGATTTCTTCACATTTGATAAATAAGGTAATAGGATTGGTTCAATTAGTGGTTTCCAAACCTTTGGAATTTATGGATCAATAGAAAAACACAGAGAATATAATAAATATATAGTATATTTTATGTAAATGTAATAAAAAGTATAGCCCCTTTTAAGTTTTTTGTTTTTTATTTCTTTTTGCCAAAAAAGATCATTAACTATTATAATCAAAAAAGTAACCCTCAGTTTACTATTAATATTATATTATTATACAAAGAAATGACTTGTTGGACTTAACAGTTTCTATTAAAATATTGAATTAATTTATCTTTATCATTACTTTGCAATCTTTTTTTTTTTTTTTTTTTTTTGAGTCAGACCAAAAGCTTTATTGAAAGATGAGGAGAGCCAAGCCTCCCTACCCCCACGGTGCAGGCAGGCGGTGTTGGCCTCAGGCTTGGGGCATCTGGGCGTCCTGCAGCCTGAGAGCTACTTTGCAATCTTAATGTTAATTTCTTTACATTGAATCAGTGAAGACTTCTTCCTACACTGCTCAAAACACCATTATTTGATTTCAGTAACTTTCCAAAGTTCATTGTTAATGTAAGGACCTATTGATTTCCTTTAAAATTTGGGTATCTAATGGTAGCAGACCTTGCAGAAGCTTTAAAGGTATGGTTCTAATGCAATTCAGAATCTAAGCAGGGGAGAGATACAATGATGCTGTATGCTGTACGGAAGGTACTGTGACACGAGGACAGGAATGTTTAATGCCTTGGGAGAGAGAGGGGATGCGCTAAGAAGGTGTGGAATTAGGAAACGGCCTCAAGCCATGGGAAGCTGCACAAAGGAGGTAGGGAATTACAGGAGTACATTCCACCTCCCATGCTGTTCCGTCCATCCGCTCCTTGCCCTCTCCAGCTCACTTTAATGAGCCATCAGTTGATAAATCGCCAAAGTTGATGGCTTGGTGGTGTAGAGGGAGGGCGCTGGAGCAAGACTCCCTGGGCTGCAATTTTCACTCCTCCATGTCTGGCTGTGTGACTTGGAGCATTTGTCTTTACGTCTCCAGGCTCTTGTTTTTTACCTTTAAAATAGATACTAACACCTACGTTCTGTGGTTGTGAGGGTTAATATATGAAAAGCCCCTAAAATAAATTTTAGCTGTTTTCAAAATGCAGTTTTTATCAGGAGACTCGGACTTAAATGTTTGGATGATGTTCCTTGCTCGCGGTAAAGACCAGATGCCCCCCCAGGGCTTCACCAAAGCCTGATTCTCCTCTCCAGCCTCCTCTCATTCCCCTGTACTCGTGGTCTCTTCATGGCCTCCCAAGGAGCCTTCTTCAAACCCACTTAGACCAGCTGCGTCCCCCTTAACCACACTCCCTTGGTTTCCCCTCATGTCCAAACTAATTCCTCTAGGTCTTCAGGTCTCCCCTCACCTCCTCAGGGAAGCCTTTCATAACCCCCTGCACTAGATTCAAAACCTTGTTCCAAATTCTCCTGGCTCCATAAGTTCTCAGTAGTATTCAGCAGGCCACAGTCATTTCTGTACATGTCGCTGTTTCCTCCACTATGTGCCCTGTGAAGGCAGCAAACCCATGTCATTCTGCTCACCAGCCCTGGGCACATTGCCCAGCACATAGTATGTTTTGATAAATATTAATATTTATGGAACAAATGGATGAGGCATGGGAAAGGAAACCTGTGGAGAGTGCTGAGAGCTAAATAAATGTTCCCCTTTATTAGAACAGAAAATATGTTCCCAAAGCAAAGGAAGAGAAGCCTGGAAAGGTAGGTCGGGGGAGACTTGGATGGGTGGAGAGACTGGCACAATACCAACAGGGCATCCACTGACTGGCGTGGGGCGTGCAAAGTGACCTGCTAAGAAATACTGTGTTTCTGCTAGAAAACTAGGAATTATTTGATAGCTAGTGGGTCTAAATTCACCACTGTTGCAAAGCTTCACGAATAGATAACACCCAAAAAATAGTTTAAAAAATCTATTATTGTTTCTCTATGGACAGCATAGATTATGAGAATTATTACAGTGTTTTATTTGGCATTATTAAGGAGAAAAAGGCATCTCTTATAAGTGGGGCTCTTGTACTTTCTCGGCGTTTTCCTGGCTGAACACAGGCTGGCAGCCTTCCCAGGAACCGTCTCAGAGGCAGCCACAATGATTTGGCAAGCAGACAGTGTTTTTCCCATCATTATACATTCCTTTCGAATCACAGAAGCAACGCACAGTTCAGATCAAAAGCAATGTGTGCACAATAGGTACTTCTGTGCAAACGTACCTGTGAAGTCTTATTTGGACAGCTGAGCCGAGTTCCTTTTTGCACACATAGTTTTTTGTTGCAGTCATCACATTTCAATTTTGTCATTAGTTGACCATGACTTTAAGATATTTCAGTGACTTCTTTGGTGTAAAAGCTGAGCAGGTGAACAGAAAGGAGACAGTTGGCGGTGCCCAGATTGAGGACCCATGTACAAGTTAAAACTCACTGAAATGTGGAGAAATGTAACACACATGGGTATGTTACAGTTTTATGATGTCAAGTCCCTAACCTCCACACTGAATCGGTTGTGGTATTTGGTGGCATTTTCAGAACATACGGCTGCCAGGCGTGAATCCTGGTGAGGGGCGGGGCAGTGGGGTGGGGAGTGGAGAGAAGAATAAGTAAAAGAATGTTACTTTTGGATTCCAAAGGCAAGGATTCAGTCTCTACGCATCCAAAAACTTTGTGACCTTGGACCAGCCACTTAACTTCTCAGCCAAAACCATTTAATCTGTAAAAGGGAGAAAATGGAGAAGGCACAGGATGAGTGTGAGGACAAAAGGAGGAAATGTGGGAAGAGCTTAGAAAGAATACCTGCTCGTCAGCGGGTCTGTGGATACACCGAGTTCCCGTGGCAACTTCAACAGCAGTATAGTGCCCTGTTAGATGCATGGCAGATGGAATTTCACGGAGATCCCAGGGCCAAGAGCAGAAACCTGGGGTATGTGCGCCCCAGCCTGGAGACCAGCTCTAGGACCACTTTCTGCCTGTGGCCACACTTTACCTGCCTTTAGTTTCATTACTGTGAAAGGCTACAGGAGTAAGATATTTGATATCTAGTGAGACTCAATCCATCATTAAGTTTCATAACTGACACCTGAAAAATTACTTTTAATTTCTGTAGGAACAGCACAAATTATGGGAATGAGACAATATTGTGTTTTTTAGACAATACATTTTATTTTCCTCATCAAAGTACTTTCAATCTCCTCTGTGACATCACTCATTATGCTTCCTTCTCTGAGACGTCTTTCCTTCTCCCACTCAGATGGACCAGGTCCACGTCTTGCACTTCTTTCTTACGTATGCACGCGTATGATTGACATGCGGTCAGCTTCACTGGTCAATTATTTAGATCGCGCAAGTGCATGGATGGGGAAGTGAAGTTATTAGTTGACCATCCAAACCATTCATTCCCTCCTCATTTACTCAGTCAGTGGATATTTTCGAAGTGTGTGCTCTGTGCTTGGCCTGGTGCTAGGTGCTCCAGGTACAGTGGGGGAATGAAACAGCCTTCGGCTTCATGGAACTTGCTCTCTAGTGAGTAAGAAAACAAGCTACTAATAGAATTTTTACTTAATTATTACAGTTACGGTGATAAGTAAAGGGAAAAATATATACAAACAACACAGGTTCTGGCTGGCTCAAGGTGATTGGGGAAGGAATCTCTGAGACAGATCTATTGAGTGGGGATCAGAAGAGTTGCTAGGAGACGCTCTTAGGTAGTGAGATGGACAGTGTGCATTTTTGAAAGAAGGCCAGTGGCCTGGGCCCTGGAGATTGAGTGACAGAGAATAACCAGTGATGAAACCAGAGAGGAGGTTTGAGGCCTCACTGATGGTTTTGGTGGAAAGTCTGAATAATTTTTAAATTGGAAAAGGATTGAAATGACCGTAGTTTTTTATAAAAGGAAATATAGTTTACACCAACGAAGAGCATATGTTGAGGAGAATGACAGTGGTAGTGGGGTGGCTGACAGGAAAGCTTCTGAGGCAGGAGGACTGGTTAACAGGCTGTTCCTCCTGAGTGTCAGTGAGGGGCATGAAGAGGATTTGAGAGGAATTAGGCGGTAGAATCAGGAGGACTTGGTGGCATGCTGCGTGTTGTGAAAAATAACATGGAGGAGATGCAGGAGTCAAGAACTGATGTAGATACGACATTCACTGAAGCAGGCAGGCAGGAGGGAAAGCAAATAATAGGAAATGTCGGGAATTCCAACTGGGGCTTGTTCAGTTCAGCAGGACATGTAAGGACAACTGGGGGGCGAAGCTTGAGACGAGGCGGGGTTGGGCGTGCGTGCGGCATGGAGAGCTCCAAGCCCGTGCGATGGGGCACAGCATGGGATGCTAAAGGGAACACAGGGAGGAAGGGTGGCTTTCTTTTCTCTGCTCCACCAAAGGCAAGGAGAACTGTTCTTCATTCCTGCTTTCAGATCACTGGACGTCCTCCCTCAGGTAACGTCTCATGGCTTTCGACTTACTTGGTTTCTGAGTATTTATCACGCTGCTGGGCGCTGTCCCACAGTCCTCTGTGTCTCAGGAAACCTGTGACCCAGATGCCTATCTAACCCTCTTCTGAAGCCTTAATGAATTCAGTGTCTGTAGGTAGTCATTACTTTTTCTCTACACACAAAGAGCTCTGTGTGGAGCTCTTCCTGTGTGTGGGACAGGCTCTGTAGTAGGCACTGGGTTTACTAGCAAACCAGCGACTCTGCTCTGATGGCCCATACTTTCTATTTTGGAGAGACAAACAAGAAAAACGTGTCTGGTGCAGCAAGGTAAGAGGCTAAGGGACCAAATAGAAACAATAAAGCTTTTTGCAGGAAAAAAAAAAAAAGGTAAGAAAGATGAATTTGGGAGGGGGACAGAGCTTCTTCTGGGTAAATGACGGTGCTGAGACCCAAATGAAGGAAGACAGTAAGCCATGTGGCTTGAGGAATGTATTTATTGCTGTGTAACCTTGTCCCAAAGTTTGCGACATGAAACAAATCCATGCTGCCTCACCGTTACTCAGGCTTAGGGATCTGGGAGTAGTTTAACGAGATGTTTCTGCTTTGGGTTTCTCGGCAAGAACTTGTCATCAGGCTGACAGCTGAGACTGTCGTCCTCTCAGGGACCATTTGGGACAGAAGAATTTGCTTTCTAGCCCAGTCACGTGGTTCTTGGCAGACCTTAGTTCATGGAAGGCTGTTAGACCCAGGGACTCAGCTGTTGGCCTCATGGGAAGCACCTGCTTCCCCAGGGACAAGTCATGAGAGAGAGGAGAGAGCACCACAGTCTTTTATAAAACTAATTTCAAGACGTAACACGCTGTCATCATTTTCTGTCATCTAGTCCTTAAACTGCCTCTTCTTACTGACGTGTCTCCCCCATTGCCTACATGTAATTTCCCAGCCCAGCTTTTGTCTCCCTCTCTCTCGTTTCCTTTTTCCATTTGAGCTTCCTAAAAGAGCACTGTATATTTGCTCTCTTCACTTTATTGCAACTTGTCCTCTTCTCCCTCCTGCCGATTGGCTGCCAGTCTTCACCACTCCCCTCACTCTTCTCTGCCAAAGTTGACCTAGTGGTGATAAAGCCCAATCAGTTGTCTTCTTACTTTAGTTCATTTCTGTTATAGCACTTGATAGTCTCTCTCTCTCTCTCTCTCTCTCTCTCTCTCTCTCTCTCTCTCTCGGGTTATTTCTCCTCTTGACTGCTAATATGCTATATTTTTCCTTCTATTCTGACACCACCGGCCTCCCCTGCATCCAGTTCTGTCAACCATTTAAATGTAGGTGTTTCATAGTTCTTGACTCTCTTTATTTTTTATTTTTACTGTACTTTGTCTTCAAAGCTGAGCTCTACCAAAACTAAATTATCCATGACCCACCACCATACACAAACATCAAACACACGCGCGCGCACACACACACACACACACACACACACACAGACACACACAAATATGTTGTTACACCTGTATTGTTTAGTTCTTTATTTTTGGTTAGTGGAGTTCAGGTACTCCAGTAGAAAACTGAATCATCATATTTTTTCCTGCTTTACATCCACATTCTGTAAATCACCAAAATATATTAACTCTGTCTCCCAATTCACTCTTGTGCTTCTACTTTGTCCAGGAACTTCGCCCTAGATTTGTCACTTGTTATTTTTCACCTCGTGTGGTGTATTCCCCTGGTAACTGATATCTCAGCCTCTGCTCTGACCAACTGCCGTCTACCTTT
Organism: Rhinolophus sinicus; assembly: GCF_036562045.2. Lineage (NCBI taxonomy): Eukaryota > Metazoa > Chordata > Mammalia > Chiroptera > Rhinolophidae > Rhinolophus > Rhinolophus sinicus. Next base: position 71,561,227 of record NC_133760.1, read on the forward strand.
GATGCTGCAGCACCACCAGTTCTTTGTCTGCGTGATGCTCTTCAATACTGCCGCACCTGGGTCCCCCAGCCGGCACTGATTTCCAGATGTAAGAGAATGCTCAGATTTCATGCCAGACAGTGCATTTTGCCATCTGGCCTCTGGCCCAACTTTTGTTGCCCTTACCCTTATATTTAAGGCTCCTGTACTATGAAAATTCTAATTTCCTTCAAAAGGTCATGCTGTGGAATGCCTCTATGCTTTTTACGGCTGTTGTTTTCTTTTACTGAAATGTATTTTACTCTCCCTTCACCCCTCGCTCTGCCCATAGGTCCAATCAAACTGTGGGTCCCTCGTCTGTCCTGTGTCTTCCTCCTCCCCTCACAAAGTTAATAACTTTCTTTCTCTTGTTTTTCCTCCCTTTGCCTATATTTCTGTTATTGCTCTTACCTGATTATATTTTACTGTTTATCCTGTCTCTCTCCGGTAGTGTAAGCTGTTTGAGGGCAGGGTCTTAGGTTCCTTCATCTTTGTGTCTCTAACACTTAGCAAAATGCTCAACACACTGTTAACACTTATTAAGCGTCAATTAAAGAGCATGCAATTGGACTGTGCTAGTGTGGCTTCAGGTGTGGTTTCAGAGAGGAGATGAAGACTCCCAAAATGTAAGTTCACTAGTGTCCGTGCTTCAAAAATGTGGTTTGGTTACTTGGTGGAATTTAGGCAGAAGAAGTTGGAAAAAATGAAATACCTACCAACTTAGAGTATTAACATAAATATCAAGTGATGAAAACTTTTTCTGAAGCCAGTCCTAAGGTATTTATGTTGCACTTAAAACATATCTTGCCATTCCAGCTTTTATACACAGTTACCACATCTTTAAGAGTTATTTGTTTCAACTTCCAATATTTTTCATGGAAATAACTTGACATTACAACGTTTTCGTGTTTCTGTGTCAGGGGCAGTCTGGAGCCAGAAGCCGCACAATAATTGAACCTAGGAAATGTAATATAAACCATGAGGGACTGGCTACAATGGGTAAGGAAAATGAAAGAATAGCAGAATAACAGGTATCGGGCACAGAGCACCCAAGAAACGAACTCATCTGCAAGAGGGTCTCTTCCATCTCCAAGGCTGGAATCCAGACCTCATTGGGGGAGCGTGACCGTGTCCTACAGAATGGCACAGAAGTGCCACATCAGGGGGACTCACAGGAAATCTGCCTTCCGGGATGTTGGAGGGGAGTCACCATAGGAAGGTGCTGCACTGCAGAACTCACTGGGAATCTGGGGGGCGGGGGGGAATGCAGTTCAAAGGCACCATCAGGGGTCTGGAGAGAAGCAGCCCCGTGAGTTGGTGCCATGAGCCTCCAGGTAAGAGGAGAACCTGGAAGAAGAACGCTTCTCCCCTCCAGCACCTTCTAAAATTGTCCTAGCTGGCATAAGCGGAGCAGTGGGAAGGTCGTGACAACAGGCATTGAGTGGACTGATAATGGTGCGGTTCGTCCCCTTTGACTACTTGAGCTTTCATATGTTCCCAGTTAATATACAGCTACCACAGAAATGAGAAAAATATGTATCATTGATCTTAAATTCTAGTGCCCAATGAGAGTAGGGCAGTTAGATGAAGATGAGAAAGGAGATGCAGACTCCCTATGTGTTCAGAGGAGTTAATGGCATTTGTAGACAAAATGTATTGTTAAATACCTTAATTTCAGTTTTCTTGGCTTTGGTATAGTATTAAAAGCTCTATTATTGTATCTGTAACTTAAGAATGAGTTAGTTTTGGCTTAGAAACATAGGAAATGAGACAGTCTTTCCCATCATAAGTCATGGAGCCACGGCTAGTAAAGAGCGAGAGCAAGCCCTGCATGGGGTGTCATTCACGTTCCCCTGATTCCGTACATTCGTCAGGCAACCAAAACATTTGAGAATCCGCAATCCTCTGTATATTAGGCAAAGATGGAAAACGGGCACTTTTGTGAATGACCCTCAAAGGGGAGATAGAAAGTGATGGGGAAGTGGTTTGGGGTCAGGCAGCAGAGCTTGCCGGTCAGCGGGCCGAGTCAGGCCGCTTTGTACGGAGCACACGTGCTGTGGCCCACATGCTGGCAGCCACAGGAGTGGGGTCAGAACTGGGGCGTACCTCCATGCTATGAGTCAATTCTTAGGGTAAACGTTGACAGGAAGTTTTGTTGTATAGCTTAATAACGGATGTGACTTATGGAGGCTGCATTAAATAGTCCTGCAGCGTCTTCTGGGAGAGGTTTTTGTCATTGCAATAAGAAAATGCAGGAATAAAAGCATTCTCATATGAACCCTAGAGCAGGGGTGTCCAAACTTTTTTCAACGTTTTTTACCAAGGGCCATATGCGATAAAATACACAAACAGCTGGGCCACTCACTCGAGGTGAAGTACGTATTGCCTCACCTGGTTTATTTAAGTAAACGAAATGTATTTTTGGAATTTGCTGCGGGCCAATTAAAAATGGAATGCGGACCACAGTTGGCCCGCAGGCCACAGTTTTGACACCCCTGCCCTAGAGGATTCTTAGGAATATTGATAACAGAATAGATACTTAATGAATCTTGACCGAAATCTATTTATGTTTGGTTCTGTCACTTAGGACGTCTGATGTCTCTTACATAATAGGACCTTTTTCCTTATGACCCGTCTCTTCCTACCCATTTTACGAGCATCTCTCTGTGTGGTTATTGTTGTGTATGTTTTATTTTTTACCTGGACTTAGTGGACAACTAGAAGTTTCTTAAAGATTTTGCTTTTCTGTCATGCATTCTTCCTACCTCTGGAAATGTGTGAGAAGTTAGGGGACTGTTGAAATCAGGCATGGGGATGGCTATACCCTAACCCCCCAGGTTGTGACCGACAGTTATGCATGATGGGTATTGACTTGGATTCAGGACTTACCACACTATTGGCCTTCAGATCCTTGCTCAAGCAATAGGGGACCTTATCCCTGCTGCAGAACTAGCCAGGACACCCAAGTACACATAGGGAATTTGGGTTCATATCTACAATTACTTCCTTAACCAACTCTTAAAGGATTCAGTTGGCAGAGATGCCCAAGACCTTTGGGCGGGGGCGGCGGGGACGTGTAGGTCAAGGTTGGTCATCTTCAGGTTCCTCAAACACTAATTACTGTCTCTCCTTAACATTTCAACATTTTAGAGGAAGTATTATATCATTAACATTTCAACATTTCTCTCAACATTTCAACATTTTAGAGAGAGTATTATATCATTAGTTTCCATGTATTATAAAATATTTGAATCACTGTATAAAATGTGGTGTTATAACTCCAGTTAAAAGCAAGCAGTGTAATTGTCCCTGCTTAATTATAAATGAGTTTTTGTTTCTTTGTGTTTTTTTTGTTTGTTTGTGTGTGTTTTCCAGGTTTTTCTGAAGAGTGATCGAGTGGCCAGAATGGTTCAGAGTGGAGGATGTTCCGCTAACGACTTCAGAGAGGTGTTTAAGAAGAACATAGAAAAACGTGTGCGGAGTTTGCCAGAAATTGATGGCTTGAGCAAAGAGACAGTGCTGAGCTCGTGGATAGCCAAATATGACGCCATTTACAGGGGTGAGGAGGACTTGTGCAAACAACCAAACAGAATGGCCTTAAGTGCTGTGTCTGAACTTATTCTGAGCAAGGAACAGCTCTACGAAATGTTTCAGCAGATTCTGGGTATTAAAAAACTAGAGCACCAACTCCTTTATAATGCATGTCAGGTAAGTGGTCCGCGGTGTTTCCCGTTCCCCTGCCTGACTTAGAATGAATATCAGTGTTTATAAGCCTATGAAGATATACATTACTTTCTGTAATCACTTTGGTTGAAAAGTTGAGTGAAATTGAATTTTAGTAAATCAGACACTGATATTTGAAAGAAGGTTTGAGAAGAATTATTAGAGGGAGAAGAATATCAGTAAATAATTGTTCCCATATGCCCTATTTTAGGATATCAAATTTGTGCCTATTGGGTATACATGTGGCATGCCCCAAATAGGAAAATGGAAATCAGCTTATCTGCAGAAGCTTGGCAATTTATAATAAACAGGTATTCCTTGGTGCATAATAATTTTTCATAAAGATATGCTGGTCTTCTGAATTTTATGGAAGTAACTGAAATGTCAGGTTTTTTTTTAACCTAGGCAGATAGAAATTAATTGAAGATGATTGCTAAACTGCAAAATTTAAAGAGATGACAGTGAATAATGTATTTTCTTTTCCCTTCTCATTCATATCATACATATGAAAAAACTGAATAAAATATCATGTTTGTTCCACGTCTTTCATCTTTAGACTCTAGGATTTGTCTAATAATGTATTCCTTCCATAGTTGCATTTTGTTTGCTTGCTTTAGAGATATAAATTATTTCTCTACACTCTAATATACACTTTAAATTGACAAAATTCTAGCATTTAAAGGTTTATCAGTTCATTAAGGGACACTTCTATAATGTACATATGTTTACATGTATTTTTAATCTTTTTGCAGATCTACTTGTCTTAATTTTGGAATTCTAACCATGTCATTTACTTTGCATTAATAATTTGTGGATGATTTAAGATGAATAAATTAACAGTCAATTAATAGTAAAGCAAAATGGCCCTTGAACCCTGTGAAAGACGTCTGCATTCACCGTAATTGTTTTTACTGTGTTATTAAACCAGTTGGTGGATGACTGCAAAACCAAAATCTGTTTTAAAAGATACATGTAACTGGGTCTTTGTATTTTGAGTGAAACGATAGCTCATTTGTACAATTAAATATTGATGAACATAATTTAATAGTAAAATTCAGACATTCAATAGATCTTTATTATTTATTCAAGTCAAAACCTTGCAAGGTGTTGGGGAAATCAAGCTGAGCAAAATAAAATACCGGTTCTCCATATGCCGACATCTACTAGAGCAGATAGACCTCTAGAATGAGTGATTATGTATGCGCTAGAGTTTATACTGGATGTTACAGGGTCATGAAGCAAATGCCTGTGGACCTGTGCATTTGTTTATTAACTCCTAATCTTTTTAAATTATCCTTTGCTTGCTTTTTAAGATTGCTTCTACAGCAAGGGTGTGCCAGTGCCCTGATTCTGCCCCCTATGACTTGAAACATACTTCTAAGTTAAATCTGTTTTATAATAACAGATTTGTTTATTTTTCATTTTAGTGCTGTCAGTATTTGCCTCACATATTTTGATGCTCTGTTAGGTTTGTACGCATTTAGAATATATCTTTTTGTGGCACTAACTCCTTTATCATGATATAAAGTCCCTCTTCTTTTTTCTGAAGTCTGCTTTGTCTTAAACCGAGATAATTGCTCCAGTTTTCTTTTGGTTAGGATTATCATGGTGTGTCTTTCTCCATCTGTTTACTTTTAACCTAATGGATTCTTTATGTGTAACGTGGGTTTCTTGTAGAGAACATATAATTTCATCTTGTTTTTTTTTTCAATCCAATCTGACAATCTCTGTCTTTTAATGGGTACATTTAGACTCTTCATATTTAAATTGATATATTAATGCTTGGATTATGTTCTGCAGCCTTTGTGTTGTCACTTTCCTGCATTTATTCTTTGTCCCCCGCCCCCCTTCCTCTGGCTTCTCTAATTTTAGTTGAACATTTTATATGATTCCATTTGATACCCTCTTTTGGTGTACTACTTATACTTGCTTTTTAAAAACTTATTTAGTGGCTGACCGAAGGTTTACAATATACATTTTTAAATAATCTAAGTCCACCTTCATTCAAATGACACTATAAGGGTTTAAGTGTAATGCGACTGTCCCATAATAGAGAACCCCTAATTCCTCCCTCCCATTCCTGTGACATTTCTGTGATTTGTTTCCACTGACATTTCTGTCATTCATTTCACTGATTATATGCAATAAAATTTTAGATTAATTAATGAAAAGGAAATAGGAAAAATAAAAGATTATATATATTTTATCTTCATTTATCCTTTCTTTTACACTCTTAATGTAGATCCGATTTCTGACATATATCATCTTATCTCTGAAAAACTTCCTTTAACATTTCTTGCAAGGAAGAAATGGTGATGAATACCCTCAGATTTTGTTTGGCAGGAAAGTCTTTGTTTGTCCTTCATGTTTTCACTGCATTACCAGTTAGAATTACTAGTTAGCTGTTTTTCTCTTTAACATGCTGATGACAGCACTCTCTTCTTGTCTGCTTTCTGTTGAGAAGTCTCTGCAGGTGAGGTGCTTTTGTCCTCTGACTTCCTTCAATATTTTCTTCACGTCTTAGTTTTCTGCCATTGGAATGTGAATAGGTTTAGGTATAGGTTTCTTTGATATTTCTCTTGCGTGGTGTTTCCTGAGCTTCCTGAATCTGTGAGTTGGTGTCGTCCATCATAAATTTTGGAAAATTCTCAGCCATTATTCTTTCAAATATTCCTCTGTCCCAGTCTCTCTTCTCCTGGTATTGCTCTTATGTTTATGTTACTCCTTTATGATATTGTCCCATAGTTCTGGGATGTTCTGCTTAGTTTGTTTTTTGAGTTTTTTCACTTTGCATTCCAGAATGGGAAGTTTCTGTTGGCCTATCTTCAAGTTCACTGATTCTTTCCTCAGAATCATTAAGGCTACAGAGGAGCCCATCAAAGGCATTGCTCATTTACAGTGTTTTTTCTTTCTAGCATTTCCTTTTGATTCTGTTTGCAAGTTTCCATCTCCCTGCTTACATTACCCATCTGTTTTTGCGTGTTTTAATCTTTTTCCATTAGACTCCTCAATATATTAATAATAGTTACTTGAATTCCTTGTTTGACAACTACAGCACCTGTGTCACATCTAAATCCAGTATGGATGCTTACTTTTTTTCTGTAGGCTGTTTTCTTTTTTCCCTTTTTCTTTTTTGCCTCTTGGCATGCTTTTTTGACACAGTTTTTTGTTGAAAGCCAGACATGTTGTATCTGGTAACAAAAACTGAGTTGGAGACGTTGTTTTCCAATATAAGAGGTAGAAAAGCTGGAAAGGACTGCAGAGGGCCTTCTTGTCCCCTAGCAAGGATAAGTTTTCAGTGCTTCCTTCTGGCAAAGTCTGTCTCGCTTTGTTAGGGAGAAGAATCCGGGAGGGTTAACAGTGGCTTTTCTTCCCCTCTTCCTGCCAGGTTCACATGGGATCTTTCTTGGCTCCTTCCCATGAGAAGTTTATAGGGTTACTGGAAGGAAAGCCTAGTAAAGTGTGGGAACCCCTTATGATTGCAGGCCCAGGGTATTCTCACTCTCTGCATTCAGCTTCTAGTAATTAGTCCCAATTACTAGCCAAGTAAGTGGCCTCCACTGACTTCTGCTGCAATGGCTGTGCCTCTCTAGTTTCACCTGTTTCTCCAGATTTCTGGGTTAGTGGTTTGCCCTCCACCCTGAGTTCTCTGACAAGTCCAAGAAAAGGCATTGGTTTTCTCTTTGTCCAGCTGTTTATTTTCAGAACAAGAGTGACAGCTTCCAAGCACTTTACATGTCTGAGCTGAGGCGCCAGTTCCTTTCTTTGGTTTTGAGATTTGAAAGAAAAGCTTAAGGATTATTTTCTTCTTTGATTGAAAACAAAAGATAGTACAAAAAATACTCCTATAAATAAAGGTAGAGCTTCCTTTTGGAATAACAGTCATTTTTACAAAATGGATGAAGTTATGAAAATGGATTGTTAAGAAAACAGCTGAGATTCCCCCCCCCCAAGGGCCTATGTATCTTATTTTATTTGTTCTTTTGTTGTCTTTTACCTAGATTTAAAGGGAAAAGATGATGGAAATCACAGAAAATAGCCTGTCTTTCATAGGAAAAGGAATAGTCTGAGAAGAGGGGATAGTAGCGCAGGGCTTGGGGGAACAGAGAAAGGGTCTAACGCCAGCTGAGCTGCTGGCCCCTGGCTCCAGGCGTACGTCAGGCGTATGTCAGGCAATGTATTCCACCTTCCCTGTGTCTCAGGAAAGCCTTTGACTCTTGCTAACTGAATAGTGGGTGGGATGCATCCATTTGTATCTGTTTACCCTTATCTGGTCCCATGTTTTTACCAAGAGTGATCCCCTAGGAAATCTCAAAGATGTGTTGCTTGCTTTAGGGTCAGAAGTTCAGGGTAGAGAGCTGTTCTGCTAAGATGTACATGATGACACCAGCCAGACAGTTGGGGGCTCTCTGGGGACTTGAGAAGGAAACACCACGAAGAGAAGGCACCAGAGCCAGGACTGCCACCTGATGCCCACAGGAGCCTCATGTGGCTGTCCTTCTCGTCCCAGAGCTGTAGGATTAGCATCTGGAATGGAAAACAGGAAGCTGTCCTCTGAAGAGGCATCGGTGTTTGCATCACTTCTGATCAGATCCAAGAGCTTAGGAATTATCAAAATTAAGGTAGAAGGGAAAAACCTGTAAAACAATGATATAAAAGATACCATAATTAAGTTATGAAATCTGGGGTAATTGAAAGAAAAATTATTATTGACTTGTTACCTGACAAAGATAAAAAAGAATAGCAACACAAATATGTCATAGGTTAGCCACTGTGCCGGTAAAGCTCCCCGCCATACTTCGGATTTTTTGGTTTGAGAATAATGTGTCTGCTGCATTGGTGCACATTCATAGAACGAAATATTAGGTGAAAAAGATAGAAACACACTCAAATTTGCATTCTAAAATGAGCAAATAACAATACAAGAATCTGAAATTGGTTAGCCATTATTTACTTGAATCAGAACATTGGAGGAACAGTAAAGGAACAAGATGGAAGGAAGAACAATTTGTCAGTGGAAAGTTTAATTTCAGGGATAATTTTAAGGAAATGCAGTGAAGTTCAAGTAAATATAGTTCTACTTTTAGAGAAACAAAGTTAGTTGATATTAAAGCTATGTTTTTATAGTCTTAAGTTAATAAATAATTTTATTTCACAAATTTTTCAATGAAAATGCTGTCACTTCAGTGATACTAGTTATAAATCAGCTGCCTTTCTTTGAACAGAAATTAAATGTTTATTAAAGATTATTTTAAAATGTGAGGAAGGGTGATACAGTATGTTCAAATCAATTAATTAGTTAATCCATTCTCCATAGTCGTGTAGGGACTATAGATAATTAGAAATTATGTGCCATGCACTGTGCTTAATGATAGAGACACAGAGATAAGACCTAATTATTTGCTAGATTCATTAAAAAAAAAAAAAAAAATTGCACTGTTGTAAACGCCACGGCGGGGTGGTAAATTCCTGGCTTTGCCTTCTAGAGATTGAGGAAAGGGCAGTATTGGGGGATGGTATGACCTATAGATGAAATTCATCAGAATGAGGAGATGATGAAGTGTTGTGGCTGGAGGCCCCACATGTGTAGAGTGTGGGGGTGTGACACAGCCTGGCAGAAAGTCTTCCTTGCTGCTGGAGTCTAAGTAAGAGACCCGGCTGTAGTTTGAGATGACATTAGCAGATGTAAGGAAGGTGTTATATATAGACTGTAGAGAGATACACACTCCTAAGTGACCAGAGTCTGAACAGTGGCGTATATAGTACCACGTCTACTGTAATTCTCCTCTTCTATATTTGTATTTTAAGAGGATTACATAACTGAATTTTACAGCTATCTAAATTCTAATCTTTTCTGCCCAAAGCAACCCTCATTAATCTTTTATCATTTCATTCCATTAACTGAAGCAAGTGACTCACCCACATTTACCCAAGAGTCAAAGCAAAGTTAACGGAAATCTTCCTCTCTACACATCTCCCCACCCAAATGGGTTACCTTGGGAAAGAACTGCATGAATACTACAGAACTGCTGCGTATTTTAAGGGATACGCAGGAATATTTGCAAATGGTTAAAAAGCAGTGTTCAGGCTTATGACTCACTTTCCCTAGAAATTTTAGCTTTGGGGATTAAGCTCTTTGGGTTAAGAAGTTGTAAAGAAATTAACAAACATAGGCAATGGCTGTGTTTTTTCCACTCTCCCTCTCACTGTGAGACTTCCCCTGGAAGTCCAGGCACACCATTCTGAAAACTCCCCCCTCTTTCACCCCCCCCCATTCAAGGTGTGTGAAAGGGAAAAAGAGAAATGTCAGTGCTCCAAGGAAATTGGTATCTGCCTTTCACCACTGTCATCTCAACTAGTAGCGTTGGATTGGTGATAACATTTTGTTTAACATAATTTGTCTACTTTGGCAGAAATAAATGCATGTTCTACAGAGACAATTACATATGATAACAAAAATCACTTTCCAAGTAGGAAAATAGAGCTGTGGAAAGGACAATTAGCAAGGTATGTTTTTCGTGCATGTGTAATTTTAAATCTCTAAATGCTTGAAGAAAATGTTCAAGTAAATACCATTAAATAGCAGTTTTTAATGTTTTAGGAAACAGCAAGGAGAAATTTAAGACCTTAAGAATGATTAAATTTTATGTCTGATTTTGGAAATTCTGGAATTAATTGGAATGGCCAAAATATTTATATACATGTTTACTTCTTTTTAAAATAAATGTATTATGATATAATTTAGATGAATCTGATTTCATTCAAATGAATTTGAAGGTCTGATTAGTAATATGAATTAATTTCCTCCAAAAAATACAGTTTTAATATACTCTTAAATTATAGGTTTTTATCACTGCTGCTTTATTTGACTATGCATTTTTTTTTACCTTTCGTCTATGTGTAGAGGAACTACAGTATTCCTAAATAAAATTCCTCCTAAAATGTTTTGTTTTATTTGTTTTTGCTTTCTGTCAGATCTCACCAGATCACAAATCTAGATTACCTTCAGACATCCTTGCATCATTTATTTTTAGATTTTTCTTCTTTACCCAGGTTAGTCTATAGAAATGTGGGTGTTATAGCCCAGCTTTTTTAAATGATAAGAGATCAGCCATCTTTGTAGTACAGTAGTACCTCGGTTTTCGAACGTCTCCATTGAAAAACATTTAGTTTTATGAACGCCGTAAACCCAGAAGTAAATGCTTCGATTTTCGAACAATCCTCCGAAGTAGAACATGTCACATGGCTTCCACTGAGTGCAAGATCCTGAGGGCTAGCTGTTGGCTGTTTTCGAACGTTTCAGAACTCGAATGGTCTTCCAGACAGATTACGTTAGAAAAATGAAGTACCACTGTATTAGGTTGGTGCAAAAGTAATTGCAGTTTTTTGCAATTATTTCTAACCTTTTAAACCTCAATTACTTTTGCACAAACCTAATTATAACAGTGGTGGAGGAAGTGTTTTTATTTTATGATCTGTTCTTGACTATTAACAAATAAAAAAAGATTAAGTGAATATACTGTTTATATTTATATAATATACTGATTATATTTTTTTCATAATTGTTGATCATTGTCAAATCATTGTTAAAATATTTTATCAAAACATATGTATATTTCTTTATTTCTTCATTTAAAAATGCTTACTGAATACCTTCTAAAAATGTCAGTTACTGGGCTAAGCAAGGAAAATGCAAAAATGACAAGATTTGATTGTTTCCCTCAAGGTATTTGCATGTGGTCAGGAGACAGATACATAAATAAAAGTAATAGTATAAAGCTAATCAGTGTGTCCTGGGATGTGTATGTGGCACAGTGTGAGCGCCTGGATGGCAGAGCCCTAATTTGTCATAGAATAGTTTGCATGGAATTCCGTGGTGCTCCATCCTGGCTGCACATTAGAGTGACCTGAGGAGCTTTAAAAATCACGGGATACCTGAGCCCTGCCTCACACAAAGTGACGCGATCCATGGACGTGAAAGTGGAGCCCAGTGTCTGTTTCTAAAAACCGCCCTTCGTTATGCTGCTGCACGTGCGCAGCGAGGCTTGAGGACCCCTGGCCTGACCCTCAACCTGAGGACTCAGTGCCTTGGGCACATCTCACTGTTGGGGAGCCTGAGAAACAGTGTAGCTGTGTGCCCAGTAAGAAGAGGTGATTGACAGTGTGGAAAACCCAGTTCTGTTGGAGTTTTAATGAAAGTTCAGTGAAGGGTCTAAGAAAGCAGAAATTCCTGAATTTGGGGAGATGGATAGAAATTTAACAGAGAGGAGGAAAATGACATTTACAGAGGCACAAGGAGAGTGGAAAGGCTTGGAATCTGTTGAGGGATGTTATGTGTACTGCTGGAGTAGCAGGAGATAGGGCTGAAGAGTTAGGGAAACACTTGATTACTGAGGGCCTTGCAAGCCAGCTGGAAGAGCTTGAAATGTATCGTGATAGGGCACACAGCTAGGCTCTGAGCACAGAAATGACGGGAACAAATTGGGGTTCTGGCAAGTTCCTTTTCTGTGGTCGTAATGCATTGCATGTGGTCCATATCCCGCCTCACGCCCCCTGTGGGCCTGGCCAGGCATTATTACAACAAAAGTGGACCAGGACCTGCAAGTCATTCTTTCATGTGACCTCCAGGCTCTGCTCCCTGCCCTGCTGTGATCCTGTTTTTATCTGTTCCTATAAAGTCCTGGACTACTGGATGTCACCTCGGAGTCTGTTGTCACATCCTCTTGGAACCACGTCCTGTTTTGTGCTTCAGAATTGCACTCCTCTCCCACACTTGGGGACTTGGGTTTCACAGCACTGGGCCACCTGCTTGCCTGAGAAGGGACAAGATGTTAAGTGGAGGAATTCGAGCAGAAACTGGGAATCAACTTGGTCTGTAGCTTAAGACATACCATTCTATACAACTCTGAGTGACAGCCACCTGTTCCTCTCCCTCTCTCTTAGAGAAGATAGCATGCTCTGATGTCGCTGTTTCCATTTACACTGTCAGTGTTTATGTGATGCAGCAGTTATGCTAACCATGGTCGGATGGGGCATCTGTGATTAGGGTGTTTTTTAAGCAGAGTACCTACTCTGGCCAGGCACTGTTGGAGGCTCACATTTCCTTTTCCATGGAGTAACGTTGTTGTTGTTTTTTTTGGGGGGTGGCATGAGGGAGAGATTAAGAGTTCTGTCTTATACATGCTGAAAATGAAATATTAGACATCTACATAGAAATGGCAGGTGGAGATTGCCTATACAAGTCTGAAATTCCAGTGAGAAGTCAGGGTTGGAGATACAGATTTGGGAATCATTTAGATAAAGTTAGTGTTTTAAGTCACGGGACATTATGAGGTCATTTCAGATGAGTCTGGAGTTCAAGAAGACAATGGGCCCAGGATAGGGCCAATAACCTAGAGGCTGCACAAAGGGAAAAGAGCCAGTGTGGTGGGGGGAAGAGCTGAGAGCGCGGTGTCAGGGAACCAAGAGAAGATATTTCAAGGAGGAGAACGTTGATCTGTGCCAGCCACATGCTGCTCAGAGGTGAGATGAGATGACAGTCAAGTGACCCTTGCATTTGTGAAGGTGGAAGACACTGGAGTGGGTAGGAGCAAACTTGATTGGAGTGGGTTAGGAGGACAACTAACAGGGTAAGAAAATAAAAGGAAAGTTTCAGGAAGTCAGCCAGTAATGAAGAACATTATTTAAATTCCTTCAATATAGTACACTGGATAATTTTCTTAAAAATTCATCAAGCACTTATGTGCCAGGCTCAAAGCATCGCCCTTGTATTTTTTTAAATACATTTTTATTCTTCAATTACAGCTGACCTACAGTATTATATTAGTTTCAGGTGTATGGCATAGTGATTACACCTTTATATAACTTATGAAGTGATCACCCCGATACATCTTGTGCCCGTCTGACACCATACATAGTTGTTAAAATATTATTGACTATATCCCTTATTTTTTACTTTACACCTCCATGACTATTTTTTAACTACCGATTTGTACTTTTTAATCCCTCAACCTTTTTTACCATCTCCCAACCCCCTCGCATCTGGCAACCATCAAAACATTCTCTGTATGAGTTTGTTTCTATTTTGTTCATTTATTTTGTTCTTTAGATTCCACATATTAGTGAAATCATGGGGGATTTGTTTTTCTCTATCTGACTTATTTCACTTAGCATAATACCCTCTAGGTCCATCCATGATGTTGCAGATGGAAAGATTTCACTCTTTTTTATGGCTGAGTAATACTCCAAAGTATATACGTACCACTTCTTTATCCTTTCATCTTTTGATGGACAGACACCCAGGTTGCCTTCATATCTGCCTTCAGGTTACAGACACCAGGTGGCCACTGTAAATAATGCTGTAAGTGACATATGGATGCACCTGTCCCTTTTGAGTTTTTTCAGATAAATACCCAGTAATGGGAGTACTGTGTCCTTCTTTGTCTCTTGTTATAGCCTTTGTTTTAAAGTCTGTTTTGTTTGGTATAAGTATTGCTACACCAGCTTTTTTTTTCTCATTTCCATTTTCATGACATACCATTTTTCATCCCTTTATTTTCAGTCTGTGTTGTGTGCTTTGTATCTGAAGTGAGTCTCTTATAAGCAACATATATACGGGTCTTGTTTTCTTGTCTGTTATGCCACCTGCTCTTTTGATTGGAGCATTTAATCCATTTACTTTTAAAGTAACTGTTGATAAATATGTAGTTATTCCCATTTTATTTTTCATATTTTTTATCTTTTTTTCTTCTTAAAAAAGTCCCTTTTCTGTTTTTTGTAATATTGGTTTGGTAGTGATGAACTCCTTTAACTTTTTCTTGTCTGGGAAGATCTTTATCTCTCCTTGCATTCTAAATGACAGCCTTGCTGGGTACAGTAATCTTGGTTGTTAAGTCCTTGTTTTTTTGTTTTGTTTTGTTTTTAGTTTCAGGTGTACAAAACAGTGTAATAGTTAGACATTTATACCTCTCACAAAGTGATAACCCCCCGCCACCCCCAATCTGCTACCCCTCTGACATTGTTGTATAGCTGTTACAGTTCCACTGACTCTATTCTTTATGCTGTACATGTGTGGGTCCTTGCTTTTATCATTTGAATATTGTGTGCCAATCCCTTCTGGCCTGCAATGTTTCTCTTGAGAAATCAGCTAATAATCTTATGGGAGCTCCCTTGTAGATAACTAACTGCTTTTCTCTTGCTGCTTTTAAGATTCTCTCTTTGTCTTTAACCTTTGGCATATTAATTATGGGTCTTGGTATGGGTCTCTTTGGGTTTATCTTGTTTGGGACTCTGCCCTTCCGGGGCTTGTATATCTTTTTCCTTCACCTAGTTATGAAAGTTTTCTATGTTCAACTGGTTTACAATTCCTTTCTCTCCCTCTTCTCTTTCTGGTACCCCTGTGATATGAATGTTGGTACACTTGATTTTGTCCTGGAGGCCCCTTAAACTGTCCTCATTTTCTTGGATTCTTTTTTCTTTTTGCTGTTCTAATTGGATGTTTTCTGCTACCTTGTCTTCTCAATCACTAATTTGATCTTGTGCTTCATCTAATCTACTCTTGATTCCCTTTAATGTATTCTTCATTTCAGTTATTGTATTCTTCATTTCTGACTGGTTATTTTTTATTTTCTATCTCCATTTTTATGTTTCCTATCTCTTTGTTGAAGTTCTTTACAGAGATCACAGAGACCATGCTTATGACCAGTGTTTAACTGGTAGACTGCTTGTCTCCATTGTGTTTAGGTGTGTTTGTTTTTCTGGAGCTTTGTTACATTCTTTTATTTGGGACATGTTTGTTTCCCCATTTTGGCTGCCTCCCTGTGTATGTTTCTATGTTAAGTTGGGCTGCTGTGTCTCCCAATTTTAGTAGAGTGGCCTTATGTAGTAGGTGTCCTGTGGGGCCCAGTAACACAGTCTCTTTCATCTCCTGAGCCAAGTCCTCCAGGTCTGTCCCTTGTGTTGCTTGTGTGTTCCCTCCTGTTGTAGTTGAGCCTTGATTGTTGGTGGCACGTCAATGGGAGGGATTGACCCTCAAGCTGATTGGTTGTGGGGACTGGCTGTGACTACAGTGGAGGAACTGCTGCTCAGGGGCTGACCTTGTGGAGCAGTATTGCTTTAGCCGGACTCTGATGCTTGCCCAGTCTGTCCTCTGGTTGTATCATTTATGGATGTGGTACTCTGTTATGGTCTGAAACTGGCTGCTGGGTATGTTGGTTCTGGGGCCTCTTGGAAGGGGTTCTGGTGCAGGCCAAGGTCAACCGTTGCCTGTGCTCTGCCCAGGGCTACTTGGTATGGGCTGCAAAGTGATCTACAGATTGTTTCCACTTGTGCTTGGCTTGTAGATGCCTGGGAGAGGCTAAACTTGAACTGAGTCCAGCTCTCGGTAAGTGTGCGCCTTGGGGCTGCTTAGCAAGATGTACAGGGCATGTCACGGCCAGATGCTGCTTATTTGGGATTTGTGAACCTTTGAGAGATTTTAGGAAAGTCAGCAGCATGAGTCAAGACAGGCCATTTGTATGGAAAAGCAATTGGAAGTAGCTAGGTGGGCCCACAAGTTGGGTAGGGTGGGGTCTCAGGGAATCATCAAGGCGGCGGAAATGGTGTTATCCCAGTTGATGGAGACTCAGATATAGCGCCTGCCGAAGTCTTCAACCTGGGTGGGGGTAGGGCTCACAAAGGAACAATAGCTTCTGGCAACACTTCTGCTGGAGGTCAGCTGCCCCTCCAGCCCTTGCTCTAAAGCCAGACATCTCATCTCTTCCCCACATGTCCCTGGCACCTGGCGAGCTGCTGATCCAGTGCTAGTGCTCAGAGCGAGGGAGTCCATCAGTGAGTAAGTACGTCAGCGAGCAGGCCCTTGAGGAGGAATGCCTGTGACTCCTGCAGTCCTCTATTTCAGCCACAATCTCTGCTAGTTTTCACAGCCAGAAGTTGTGGGGACATGTGTCCCCAGCACTGGAACCCTGGACTGAGGAGGTTGTTATGGGGATGGGACCCCTCACTTCTCTTGGAGGACGTCTGCAGCTGAGAGAACCTCCTGACTTTTAAACCACCACACCTGCATGTGCGACCAGCCCGTTTCACATCTCTCCCTCCTATATGTATCAACGGCTTTTTCTACATATCCTTACTTATAGGATTTTTGTTCAGCTAGACTTTAGGCAATTCTCAATGATGCTTGTTCTGTAGTTTAGTTCTAATTTTGATGTGCCAATCTTTCTTCCTAATTGTTTATTATTATTGGGCTTTCAGAAATGTTTGGCCTACAAAACCTGATGCCTATTTCTTCTGGTAGATGGTGAGAACAACTTCTCTGTTTTTATAAAGTGCTTTTTTTAAAAAAAGCAATTGAAAAGGCTGAGGAAAATTGATTGACATATATTCACAAGAGTATCCAGTGATATTTAATGCTTTTAGCTGACTATTAAGGTCATAATATCTTAAATCTTTGTTTTAGACTGAAAAAAAAAAATCAAATACTTTTGCCCTAATCACTAGAGCAGGGCCAACTGATCTTTATCTTAGCAAGATTTAACTTGTGTGGTGGGCAATGATTGATTCTAGCTGTTTGTTAGAAACTGGTAGAAAGGCCTCTATTGTTAAATGTTTAAAATTATGTCATTTCCTATTTACCAAGCATTTTTGTGATTCTGATATGAAGGTTTCCAGATTAATAAAGCTTACATCTCATTCTATGAATTATCACCAGAGGTTTGTGAACTCACTGTACATAGTGTGGTTCCAAGAGCAGCCATGTCTGAAAATCTAGATAGGTTTTCCACCATGTTTTGTTTGTGGAATTTTATGCTTTTGGGATTGTTGCACTGAGTTAGATCCACTGGGAAATACTGCAGTGGTGAAGAAAATAAAAGAATTCACTATGCTTATTTTGAGTGATTTCACCCTTTTCACATTGATTGCCTCTTCTTTCCATTCTGTATCATTATGGCCCATGGCAGACTGATGGATCTGAAACTCCTCCAACTCAGTAGGTTCAAAATGCCATTTTTTTTCTCATCTTAAACCTGGTTCTCCTTCTGTTTATGTATGCTCAGCCTTTTGACCTTTAACTATGAGACCTTTCTTTTTTATTGCCTTCCCAGCCCAAACAATTACCTGCACTGCTGCTTCCTCCATTATGGTGCATTATCTGCTATGGTATTTCCATGGCCGTTACCATAGCTCAAGACTTGGAGCATGGCTATACCCTCTTTCTTGCTTCTCCCTTCCAACCCTACATAATTTTATTGCCGGATTAATATTATTGCAGCAACCATCTTGTTCTCATCATAACCCAACTTTGAATTTAAAAAAGAAAGAAAAAAAGGCTCCATTCTATCCACAGAATGAAGTTCGTTCTTATACCCCTTGGCCAAGCTGTCCACAGCTTCGGTGTTCACAGTCTGGCGCCACCTGCCAGCCTTACGTTCTCTGGGCTGTAATCATGCTTTACACACCCCATGTTCCAGGTGTACCAAATCACTCCCTCCCTGTTGCTCATCCATGCCCTGTATTGTCTTGGCTTTTAATTTTGTCTCACGTTATTCTTTTCACTTGGAATCCTCCTTCTCCATTCTTCAGGGCTCAAGAAACTCTGCCTCCTCCACAAAGGCTTCCTTTGTTTGTTTCCTCTTGTGGGTTCTCATAGATAGTGAATGACTGAAAGAATGGAAGTTGAGTGTGAAGGAGTGTGAGGTGGTTATGTTGAACCCAAGTTGGGGTTCAACTGCAGGATTCAAACCCTGGCCCTGCTGCTTATAAACTATGTGACTCTGGCCTTGGGAAATTGCTTAATACAATCTGTGCTGCAGAGTTTTCATCACTGAAATTGGATAATGATAAGATCTATTCCATAGTGTTGCTCTGAGGTTTAAATTCAATAACGTTTATAAAACTTAGAGCATTGCCATTTGCAACAACGTTGATGGATCTTGAGAATATCGTGCTAAGGGCAATGAGTCAGACAGAAAAGGACAGGAAGTATATGATTTCACTCATATATGGGATATAAAACAAAAAGTAACAAACGAAGAAACAAAACAAACTCATAGATACAGACAACCAAACTGGATGGTGGTTACCAGAGGGAAAGAGGGTGGGTGGAGGATGAAGAGGGTAAGTAAAAGGGGTCAACTGTATGGTGATGGGAGACTAGACTTTGGGTGGTGAGCACACAGTGGAGTACACAGGTGTATTATAAAGTTGTACATTTGAAAATTATATAATGTTATTAACCAATGTTACCCAATAAATTTAATAATTAAAAAACACTTAGTTCCTGAAATACTTGTATAGTAAGTGCTGTATAAATTTAGCTCTTACTAGTCCTGAGAGGCTAGAGTTCTAATTTGCTCTAACAGAGTTCTCTAATATCACTGATAATGTTGGTGTTATTTTATTTAGTGCTAAACTTTCTCCATTTCAGCATTAGTTTGTTGTTAATGTGAATGTATATTCAATTCTTTTGTTGAGGTGAGTATGGTTAATAAATAATTGCTTGAAAATATTAGCTCATTACTTTCATCCGGAAGATAAAATGTTAATACCAAATGAAATACTAAAGAAAATGTCATGATGTGTAAAAATTTGCTAAGTTATATCTACCATTTTAGATAATATGCATGCATATTCTCCAGGCTATTGAAGTCATACAGTTGTTACGTTTGAGGTTAAATTTTTTATATTCTCGCTTTTGAACATTTTGATCTATTATTTAATATAGTTTAGTTCAGTTCACATAGGGTAATTTTATGTCTAATTAACTCATTTATCTTTTCCCTACTTTTAAGAATTCGAAAGAAAGTGGGGTTTGGGAAATGCATTTTTAAGAATCAATGAGAATCCATGATAGAACTGCTACTTCTGGGTTAGGTTTTTTTATGCATAATTTAGAAGGTAAATATAAGGGAGTTCTTTAAAAATTTTTCCCTCCAGCAGACAGAATGCTACCCGTTTCATACATAACATCATACAGGCAAAGTATTGTTCTTGAGAGTAAGGGAATGATTTAATTTCCTTATTGTTTTTTTGGTTGTGTGAGATTACAAAACGAGTTTTAGTTACCTTGTAGTTGTTGGCTAATTCTGAGTGATCAAGAAAAGGGGAGGAAGGAGTTTTTGTTTTTGAGGGAGATTTCTTCATGAAAGATGGGTCAGCATGGAGGGGATGTTAGAGTCCAAGAACATTTTAAATAACAGGAATTATTCTTGGTATTTGCATTAAAAGTGAGACCAGTTATGTGAATCCCACTGCTGGAGGTGGATTTGTCTTACTCCTATTGTTAGAGTAAGGTGCACTTACAAGGGAAATAATTGTAGTTTGAGGTGGCAGTCATAAGTATCTGAAAAGTTCAATAGTAATAAGACAACAGTGGACGATACCAGATAGTACATGCTTTGCTACTAAATGATTGGTTAGGCAGCCTTTTCAGAAGCTTCGGAGATTGATCTAGATAATGAAGGTATGTAAGAAGTCCATCCCAGGCAGGAGAAACACAAGCAAAATATATGATTGGGAAATGTAACATGTTTGGTAAACAATGAAAAAAAACTAATTTGTGTAGATAATGGAATTATCCAAGAGGTTAGAAAGTTAGATTGGTATAAAATATGGGAGGACCCGAATACTAGGCTTATGGTGTTTGGGTATCATCTCTCTCATTCATATTCACATATTCTCATTTATTTATTCCCTCCTCTCCTTTCTTTCCCCTCATCTCCATTCCTCCCTCCCTGCCCTCTCTCCATCTGAGGTTTTAGCCTAATCAAGAGTAGTCAGATCATATGTAGAAATGGATCCAGGCTGAAGAGTGGATGGTAAAGAAGATGAGTTCAGTTTTAGTTTGAGGTCATCGAGGTCATGGCTGAAAGGAAATGCTTTGCCTTTAAGTGGAGATAGAGCACTGGAACTCAGGAGAGAGGCCCCTGTAACATTGTATTGAGAAAGGACTGCAGACACTCTGGCGTCTAGAACAGCCAGGGACCAACCTTGTGTGTCTGTGGGCTGGCAGAGTGGGTGGGTCAGCATGGAGAACAGAGCAGGAATGATCAGAGTCAGTGGGGTAGAGTTATGCTCTCTTTATGATAAATAATTTGTGATTCAGTGATGGAGAATTAAAAGATATATCGATAATTTAATTGGCTAATACTTAAAGCTTTTGATCAGTTTTTTGGGGGCCATGTTGAAAAATACATAAGTAGCACTGTCAAATAAATCAAACAGTGGGCTACTAGAAAATTATATGATAACGTGTTACATGGAGTGTTCTTTTAGAATCAGTGTTAGGTTTGTGCTGATTATTTCTCATGATGGGTTATCTATAAATCATCAGGTTTATATATAATATAAATACAGTGGACCAGCATATGAGTTAATCTTAGGGAAAACACTAAATTTACAAAACTTACAAATCCTATTCTACTTGTAGTTTTTCATGTTAAAGGATAAAGACAAATATGACAATAAATAACAGAATACGAGTATTATATGTCTGAAAATTTATGCCGTAATTGGGATGAGGTCTCAGAAAAAACAAATTGATTTTTTTCAGTGAGAGAAGGAAGAGCCCATGTGATTAGGGTTAGCACGCACAGCGGCATCATTATGGAAAAACATAGCTATCAATTCCCCTTTCTAGTGATTGACAATATTAATCTAAAGACAATTACGCCGGTTCTAGAAAATAGATTAATTAGAGAGGGCAATGAGGCTCAACAGTACTGTCAAAAACACTTTTGTAAAGACCTTTTTTTTCTTTAAGATATGAGCAAATTTGATGGATTCAAGTATTTGACGTTTGTAATTTTTAAAGCCCTAGAAGAATATTGTAAGTTATAAAATGGAGCTGTTGGGTGAGACGTGGTAAAGTTATTTTTATGCTGTGTTTAAAAATGTCTTAACTGTAAGATAGTAGGCCACCAACATGGGCTTCCGTTCTCCCTAGGACTTCTGCAAAGGGAGATTTGAGAATGTCTTAGACCTTGTCTTTTCTCAAAGCTGCTTCTGTGGAACCCAGGAGGAATGGGGCAAGGAGAGAAACGGGGCAGGGAGAGCCTAGAGTTTGGGGTTTGCAAGTTAACACTAATACTGCTGCATCAGGTCAACCTTTTCTCTTCCTCAACCTTCATTTTTAATGTTCCCATCTTCACAAATGCATCCTGATACTGTCAACTAGAAAAAAAAACATGCTTTCCATCATTGAATTCCCACAGCAGCTTTGAATTGACTAGCAGCTATCTTGTGGCAATTGCATGGTGTTTTACTTACATTTTTTTACTGTTCTCTCTATGCAATGTAAACTCCTGGAAGGCCACGACTTTTGTAGCTAGTGCTTGCTATACAGAAGGTGCAGGAAAAAGCAAATAGAGTAAATGAAGCAATCGTGGGCCATTCAAGTCAACACTGTTACGCCTATGTCTTAGTGTCCCCTTACAAAGAATTTCACAAATCTCTGTAAGATGAGATTAATGACAGGTAGGTGTGAGGTGGGCGTTTTCCACAGTTTATGTTTGAAAACCATGCAGCCTCTTTTACAACAAATGACTAGAGACTTTTTTAGAGAAGCTTGTCCTAGAGTCAGGATTCTTTACCTCATTTGAGTTAACCCCCCATTTGAGAATCTCTTGGATAAGTTATGAAATGTAAACAGTACCCCAAGGGGGAAAAATGCATATCACTACCAAATTTTGCCCCACAGCTTGAACAGGTTCACGGACTCCTGAAGGTCCAGGTTAAGAACTTCCTAGGTCTAGAGAATTCTGAATGTGGAAACAGTAATCACTGGAAAATGAACAGGAAGAAAATAAAACTGAATTTTCTGTACTAAATATTTGTCAGGCCAGTGACATATTTTGATAAGTGGTATAATGATCTGTGTAGTGTATAGATACTAGAGGCATTGCAGAGAATAAAGATACATTTGGGCATCTGTTATGGTCAGGGTTGAACAACCCTCTTTGATAGACTTGGAAAATATTCTGTGCCAAGAAAGGACATCTGTGAGGCAAGTAATCTATCATCACATCAAGTGTTGAAATCAGGAATTTAAAGTAGAAGAAAATGAAGTGAAAATGAAGTTGTCCTGGTGGAGTGAGGACTTACCTCTTGCCCCTGCCACAAGCTCCAGAGTCCACATAGCCCACATTTTCCTTATTCCACAGCCCAAATCAGGCACTAGAGACAGGTGTGTCACCAACATTTTAAAGTCTAATGCCTCACGTCTATCATATAAACCATCCTTTCAGGCTTTTTTCTTTTTCTATTCTTCCCCCCCCCCCCCCCTTGGGGGAGGAGGTGTGCAAAATCAGTTTCTCTGGAGAGTTCTGAAAAAACAGGAATTATTTTTACCATAACAGTAGGTGGAACGGTGCTGGCAAAATGAGTAGTACTCGAAGTGGCTAGGGAAACACTCCACACAAGAGAGAGTAGAGAGTCCCGTCCAAGCCCTCATCCTGCCTGAATTCTGGTCTGCCTCCACGATGGGATTCTAGGTTTTACTCTGCATGACTCTAGATTGCACTGGGTGCGGGTTGTGAGGGAAAGAAGTCAAAGATGATACCTAGGTTTTGGACTTGAGCAATTGGGTCAATAGGTGTGCCATTTATACTGCACAGCGTTACAGTGGTCCCCCCTTTTTTGCAGGGGGAGTGGACGCATGAAACCACAGATAGTACTGAACGTATATATACTGTTTTTCCGTATAAATACATACCTATGGTAAAATAATTTATAAGTGTATTTGTTCTTGAGATGACATAGAAACTCCCTTTACAATAAGGATTTAGTTTGTATGCCTATTTAGATGTCTATTTTTATACTTGTTTTAAAATGAATTTGATTTTTTTTAATCAACTTGGAAACCTATGTTATTGAGAACTATAACTCCAGATCTTTCTTTTAAATAAACAAATAAACTTCCTGTTTGTGCTGGAAATAGAGCAATCTTTCCTTTCCAGAGCTCAGATCCGATTATGTCATTCACCTACTTAAAACCTTTTTTGTTTGTTTGTGTTTCAAAGACTTTTTTTAGCTTTTTAAATTAAATTTATTGGGGTGACATTGGTTAGTAAAATGATATTGGTTTCAAGTGTACAATTCTGTAATACATCATCTATACATCACGTTGTTTGTTCACCACCCAGAGTCAGTTCTTCTTCCATCACCATACATTTGACCTCCTTTACCCTCTTCTGCCACCCTCTGGTAACCACTAAACTGTTGTCTGTGTCTATGAGTTTTTCTTGTTTGTCTCATTCATTTGTTGCTTTCGTTTTATATCCCATACATGAGTGAAATCATATGGCTCTCGACTTTTTCTGACTTAAAACCTTTTAATGACTTCTCATTGCTGTAGGAACCAACTCCATACACCCTACTGTGGCTGTGAAGAGGAGCTTATGAAGTAGCTCCATGGCTCCTTCCAGGCCCATCCCCCAAGCTCTCCTTCCCACAATTCCCAAGTATTCAGTTTCCCAAACCACTGTGCCTAGTCTCAGCTTCAGACTTGTGGTGCCCTCTTTTCTTTTTTCTCCACATGTATTCTAACACCATGATCCTGTTGACCTGCTTTGCTTCTACTCATCTTTTTCTTTTTAAGGCTGTTTTTAAAAGGTAACATGGTCAATATGTTAGTTCTTCAGCAATTGGACAAGTAAATCTGTACTCTCCTGGTTGTTGATGTAGTACGCGATACTAATTCAATTATTTTTTAATTTATTGGGGTGACAATTGTTAGTAAAATTACATACATTTCAGGTGTACAATTCTGTATTACATCATTTATAAATCCCATTGTGTGTTCATCACCCAGAGTCAGTTCTCCTTCCATCACCATATATTTGATCCCCCTTACCCTCATCTCCCACCTCCCACCCCCCTTACCCTCTGGTAACCACTAAACTATTGTCTGAGTCTATGAGTTTCTGTTCTCATTTGTTTGTCTTGTTCTCTAATTCAATTTTTAGATGGATCTTTAGTAAGGCATGGTTGTACTGTGTGGCAGGCTTCTTAATGAGGGGAATGGGAGCGGGGAAGGAATGAGGTCAGAGAAATGTGTGCCTGATTCACCTCTGTGACCCCCCCCCCCAGTTTATCCCATAATGTGCATGACTCATGGGACCTCTTCAGCTTAACAGTTTTTATAATGAACTAATAAAGGAGGATTGAATGAATAATTTTGGGAGAAGTAATCATGAGGTAAAGTTAGAGGAAGTTACAGAAAAAATGAAGGATTTATTTCAGTGAAGCAAAAGTAATTTTCCATGTAAATGATAACTTTAAAAATAATGATAGCATGCTTTTCTTGCTTTCAATCAAATTTTGAGCAAGAGATTGGAATTCTAATGTGGTGCCAGTCTGTAAAAGAATGGAAGGATTTCTTGGCAGTGTGAGGCCGTTGAGTCTGTTCATACTAGAATGAAGTGTAAATGAAGACTTAAATGGTAGAAAATTATATCAATCAAATAGTGCTTTTATATTTTGGCACTAATACAAATTTATTATAAAAATGAAGGGAATATTTTCAAAAGAACAAAGAAAAAAGTGAAACATTACTCAGCATCTTACCATCCAGAAATGCATTCTGGGAATTCTAAAAAACAAGAGATTTATCTATTTAGGATTGACCTTCATAAAGATAGAAGGATGGATTGAATAAACTTAATGATAATTTAATGTAAACTCAAGAAAATGAAGACTTCTTGGTTTATAGTTGTTGTGCACACATTGGGCAAAGAATTATTATAATTAGAATTTTTGGTAAACTGAGCTATTAACCTTAGAGATTTATTAACTTTTTTGTGAACAAAACCACAGTAATTGCCCATGAAATTTAATTGGGCTGCCAACCTAATTAAACAGTCTTCTCTGTTCTCTTCTCAATAGGTAGCTGAGAACATTTATTTTAAAAAGTTTTGAGTCATTTAATCTTTGCTTTAATCTGTAGATCAGTGCAATTAATCACGTATCTGTAATTTCTGTTTTATTTTTGAAGTTGGATAATGCAGATGAACAAGCAGCCCAGATCAGAAGGGAGCTTGATGGTCGTTTGCAACTGGCAGAGAAAATGGCAAAGGTTAAGTATTAACTTGGACATACTATACAACATTTCTTTCTTTACCTAGATTTCTGTGAGATGACAGAACTTTGTATAGATGAAGCCAGTATAATTTTATCATTTTCTCCTCTATGTGTGTACCTCTTAAGCACAAATATCTGAATGTATATCATCTAAATGGAGCATATTCTATATTTTACATTCCCATCCTTATTTATGAAGTGTTTAAATTGAATGAAAACTTCTGTAAATTATTCTTAAAAGCGATACCTAAATTTCTCAAATTGCTAGATATACAAGAGTTTTAAAATGGCATTAAGCATAATATAATCAGGGAGAAAAATCTCCCTGTGAAATTATATAATATACTCCAAAGTATCCAGCACAGCGCTTGGCACATAGTGGTGTCAGCTAATATTCGATTGAAAGAATGGATGAAAAATATAATTTGAAGTATCTAGTACATAGTTTAGCAGGTAGAGTGTGTTCAATTTAATATTGCAGTTACTTTTATGTGTGCGATTACTATGTTTCTATGAACAGAAGTAGATTTCAGAAAAAAACCATGAGTTGCTTTTTAATATTGAAGACATTTTAGAGAGAATGGAACTTCATTGTCTGAATTATTCTCTAGTAAATGGATATATTAACTTACTTCAGTGGTACAAAAATTTTAGTCCCTCCAAATAGACTTGGAGTTATAATGCTGTTGATTATTCTGAGAATAAAATTTTTTCCGTTTCCCTTCAGCAAAGCAAAAGCTTGAATAGTCGGTGGATAGATTTTCCCCTCTCCGTCTCTGGTTCTGTCTCTCTGCAGAATCCTTAGTGATTTTTCTTCATTTAAAAAAGTTTTGGTATGACATGTATACAGTAAAGCACACAAATCTTTAGTGTACAACTTAATGAGTGTATGTGTATACATCTGGTATGACCACCTTCTAAATCAAGATGTTGAACTATTTCCACCACTCGAGAAGAAGATACATCTCATACTGACTTTAACAATTGGATTTTTTTGTTCTTTTGCAAAGAAAATATGTACTTATGAATATATACGTTTTAAGAATTCTAATGTTTAAATGTCTATTAAATAACAAAATAGGGAAACAATTGAGACATTGGAGGTAAATAAACATAGCAGATAGAGCATGTTTAATTGCTTTCTACTTCAGTTTCACCAAATTTAAGCCATCTTCATAAAATATTTATAAGGCTAATTATACTTTACTGACCTTGTTGCATTATATGTCTACATTAATCCTATTAATCGACAATGGCAGATGATGTAATGAATTTATGTTATAGACAAAGTGATGGAGGCTTAGGGAAGATGATTGACTTCACTGAGATTACATAACAAGGCAGTGATGGAGGCAGGCCGCAAACCCTGGTTTTCTTACTCCAGAATCTGGCTCTTCTCTCCTAGACCCTCCTACCTCTTCAGTCTGATAAATCCACAAGTGTGTATTAATAGTTAATAGCTGGCAATCAGTAACGCCTCCTACCATATTTCAAAACACAATATAATAAAACCACAGAGCAGAAATTTCTGTTTTGTGGGATAGAAATACTTTTTTTTTTTTCAGGCCATAATACTTTTTAAAAAAAATTTTTATTAAATTTATTGGGATGACATTGGTTAGTAAAACTATGTACGTTTCAAGTTTACTATTCTATAATGCATTGTATATATTGCATTGTGTTTTGAATGACTGAGTCTTCATGGACTGGCTTATTGCCATGGGGAAGGCAGAGCTTTGCAGAATTCCTGGATTATTTGTGAGACTCCTTCCTTTTCCTCCCACTCAAGGGCATGTTAGAATCGAAAGGGAGAGAGCATACCAATATCGTAAGGAAAACCATGAATCTGTTCCACGTTGTATTAAAATTTTTATAAGACTTCAGTATTTTCATTGATTAGAATCAGCTTTACAACCACCAGTAGTTCACTTGATGCTGTGATCCTAAGGGTGGTAGCGACTAAAATCAATACAGACATAGGAAAGAGAGCAGAGATGAGCATGAATAAAACAGCCAGTGGTGTGAACACCAGGCTTTATCTAGTGGAAGGGTAAGAGCACTTAAGAAAAAGGGACTAAATTTGAATACTGGGAATTTTTTTTATGAAGTGAACATTGTTTTCATGTGTATAATACATTAGGGCTGCTAAGGAGCTATGTTGTACAAAGGACTAAATTAGAACATTTAAACTGTGGATTATAGGAGCGACTCACAGTTAAAGTAGAGAACAACCCTATTTCTGATTCTGTTCTAATTTTAAAAATCAAATTTAACATGTATACTTGTCTGATGTACAGTTCGTTCTGTTTCCAAGAAAGAAGCAACACAAGCAAGCTAAATAAAGTTGATGAAATACTATCAGTAAACCTCAATGCTTTAAAACACAGTTGTCATTTTTTTTCCAGAGAGAACAAAATTCTAGTAGAGAAAACTTTTGTGTCTAGTAGAAAAAATTTCTAGTGGAGGAAAAAAACACCTATTTCTTGAAAAGTTTGGAAATGCTGATAAAATGGTCAAGTTTGGTGATTCCTGGCAGCCTCCTCACTGAAAAATGATAGTGAATGAAGTGTTTTTAATTAAAGCTAAATAAGTAGGTTTTTTTCATGTACTGATGCTAAATTTCCCATAAAAACACCTTGAATATTTGAAAAAAAATTGGCACATCTGAACTTTCAAACGTGGTATATTTGTGTTTTGCTCTGCTAAAGTATGGTTTTAAAAACACAATTATGACTCATACAAATTTAAAATAAAGATACAATAAAGATTTCATTCAATGCATAATTAATGAGCAAGCTAGTTAGATGTTAAAATAGTCCAAAGAGCATTTGAAAACTGGGTACTTTTAGGCAAAGTTAAAATAAGATTCATAGATTAGATATAAAAGTGATGAATTCCCAACAAGGATTTAAATTAGCCATTGGATTATTTTACCAGACATTATTTGAATATTTTCCAAAGAAAATTCTAGAAGGTAACATGTAACTTCACTGTCTGGGACTTTAATCAATAGTAAACAGTAAATTGAACTAAGTACATTTCCTCAGATGATCCTTGGATGACCTTTGCCCCCATATAACATTTCAATGACCTGCCCCCTGAGCTTTTTGCCTTATTTCTGAGTTTTGGTTGTGTTTTTTTATGACAGTTTTTAAAGTTAGTCCACAGCTATAAAAATCCATTTTTATGGCTTAGTTTCCTTCTTTTTTTCTTGTGCATGTATTGAAAAACCCTTCCAAAACATTACTCCTTTTCCAAAATGAATCAAGTGATTCTATAGCTATTTATGTGTTTTTCCTGGGGATGCAAACTTACTATTTTGGAATGTTGTTTCAAACTAGAGAGGAATGTTAAAAGGACACCTAACAATCTTTCTTGGGAAAATTCATTACAAATGAGGATATCTAATCACTCTGTAGTAATAAACATGCAATTTTAATATTGATAATATGTAAATTATTTGAAGAGCAATATGTGAAGTTTATATGGGGGGGAAGCAAAACAGGTGGCCAGAGACTCTGGGACTTACGTGTAAAGCGGTGCCATATGTTCCTTCCATCTCGTGAACGAACTGGTACACGTCAGTCAGAGACGAGGTGAGGCTGAGGGGAGCACTCGGGGTGAGTTCCAGTCGTACCAGAGATGCAGCTCTTAGGTTGTGTTTTCGGTGATACCAGTGCAAACAGTAGTGAAGGCATTGATTTTCTGGGGCATTAGGCGACCGTTTGAAAGATGGCTGCTTTAGGCTCGCATTTCCAGCCAGTTCTGTACAGTGGTCAGTACATTACACTGCACTTGATATTGTAAAGCTATATACACCCTCTGCTTTCAAGAGAAAAGAGCTAAGTGCCAAGTTGTCAAAGATTAAAGAAAGAGCTAAGAATGTGAGGAAACCTTATTTGTTGTTTGTGGGGATATAAATGTGTAGAGTCTTCTCTAAAGACAATTTGGCAATACTCTCTCTCTATGTCTATCTAAACATCAGTTTTTGGAATGGGCTTTTAATTGAGTGAAAGAAACAGAAATTTGGTTGTAGAGATAGAAGGATTGAATGGCAATGGTCACGTACTTCAGAAAGAAAATAGAATCTTTAAAGTTAATGTTGTTACTCCTTTTTTTACTTAGATCTTTAATCATAAATTGGCTTTTCCTTTCAACTTAAATTTTTCTAAACCTTTACCAAAAACTGAATATATGGCCATAAGGGATCTTGACACATTTGTGTGACATGAAGATTAACCAATTTTAGAAGTATGGCCATATTGCAGTTTAATACTGTAGGTTTTTAAATTTGAGTGCCTATTTATAAAAAGCATGCTCTCTGAACAATGCATATTTGTGGTAAGAAAGAGAGATATTGTTAAAATGTTTGTGTCATATGAGTCAAAGCAATGTGTACTGAACATTGTTCTTATAGACCAGTTACTGAAACCATTTCAAAGCTAACAGTGGCTAGTTAAGATTCATTTATACTAAAACATCTTAGATGTGTGTTTTTGGAATTTGTTTTTCCCTTAAGCAAATACCTTATCCAAAGTAAAGTTAGTGTGAAAATGTATATAATGTATTTATTTTGTACATAGTGATCCTCAGTAAGGTATATAAGGTACCTTCAGATATAATCAAAATTGTCAAAGCCTGAGCCTGTTAAAGTCGAGAGACAAATGTATCTGGTAGAGGTCCAACAAATTTCACTTTTGCTTGGAAACTGCAAAGTAGTCCCAAAATATTTTAGAGGGAATTGATATTGATGGCAAAAGAAAACTTGCAGCTATACATTTGCTTATTACAGTTCGTTTTCTGTAAAACCTTATTTTTGGTGATCTAAAAAATGCGTTGCCTGACTTGTTTGAGATTCTACTGCTATACTTTGTTGTCTAATGTTATGGTTCCCATTCTGTGAAACGTTATTTTTGGTGATCTAAATAAAGCAGAGCCCATCTTGTTGGAAAGAACCCGGAAAAAAAAAAAGTATCTGGTAGTTACATTACATTGAGTGTCACAATCTCTAAGAGTCAAGTAGATACATAATGTAATATTTTATGCTAAACTGGAAATGTGACTTGTGTAATGTTGTTATTTTAAAACTTACTTTCCAGGAAAGAAAGTTCCCCAAATTTATAGCAAAAGAAATGGAGACGATGTATATAGAAGAGCTGCGGTCTTCAGTGAATCTGCTAATGGCCAATTTGGAAAGCCTTCCAGTTTCGAAAGGTGGTCCAGAGTTTAAACTGCAAAAATTAAAACGTTCACAGAATTCTGCATTTTTGGACATAGGCGATGAGAATGAGATTCAGCTGTCCAAGTCTGACGTGGTGCTGTCTTTCACCTTGGAGGTGAGTGACTGTGTCCCCTCTGCCAGCATAAATGAGGCTGCAGATCATTTCTGCTAACCTTCGTGGCAACCTTTGGAATTTAAAATCGTGTAATATATTTTGAAAAACGTTAAATGATTCTTCATTTGGTAGACAATTAAGTTGCGAATGCAAACTGTCGTTTAAACATAACAGCAGTATTAGGATTAAGCGATAAAATAGTAAAAGTTTTGAGGCAAGTTTCCTTTGTGTCATCTTAGGCTGATGTAAGCTTATTCTTTAAGTAAGCACCAAAACATTCTTGGGTAGAAGTAGGATTTAAACATATAACTATTCTCTGTAATTTGGGAACTCATTTCAGGCTTTTGGTTAGCCTTGTTTTTATCTACTTCACCTATGAGACCATCATTCTAGAATCAAATCACATAAACCAGCTGTCCTGTGCAATATTGGGTACATACAGATGATGAGCAGTAGAGAATACTTCCAGATAATACTTTCCAGAACGTTCAGTTTCATTATAGGTACAATACATATTATAAAGAACAGGAATAAATGTTATGCCTTTAAAATTTTGTCCCCTGAGCCTTCAGAGTTTCATCCCTGTCACACAAATCACTAGAAACCAGATACTGATACTCACTATTACTACAGCAACCTGTAGTCTTGATTCCATGTCTTCTTTGTTAATCTCTGAATATGGGCTAATCCACGTATGTGTCTATGGGTTTATATACAATATACATACACTGGAGCAATATCAAGCTGAAATTTATAAATCTCTCAAAAATTATATTAAAGCTTGTAGCTCCTTCCTTTGTTACGTTTTCTCCCTGCTGGTTCCCAGCACTGCTCTTCGAATTTGCTGATTGACAAAGAAAAGGACCCTGGAGTTTTAGAAGGTATAGTTTTAAATTTCTTTCCTGATACTTCTTACACTGGCTTGCTTAGTTTATGGCAGAAAAAACAAATGTCTGCGTTTGGTCTTTTTTCCTTCACTCATTCATCTCTAAATTTAAGCTCGGGGATAAAACTACCGCCCCTCACTTTCTTAACTTCCAGGATAATGATTTCTTTGTCATCTAACAGATTAAATTTAGTGTGAGAATGGAAATCTGAGGTTTTCCTATGACTCAAGACTCAGTTCTGGGATTATCTAGTGACTTGGCCACGTGGGTTTGCCACCTACTTGGTTTCTTCTCAATCCCTTCAGCCTCTTAAGGATGTTTAATTTGAAACTACATCGTATCTTACATGTGGAATTTCTTCATCATTCCTGCCTCAGGTTTCCTAGTGACTAAAATGGAAAGTGCCAATTCTCCCCCACCCCTTTTTTTAAAGGTTTTTGTACGAAACAAAATCAATTATTTAATGACAGTATAACTTTTTCTACAAGAGTTTGACATTTAAATTCATTAATGATAAAATAATTTGTCAAGGAAATTATTTTTGTAATGGTTAAATCTGCCATCATTTCTATAAACATTCAGAACTGAAAACAGTTCAAAACATTTTCTCTTTTCTGTTTAAAAATCTTAAACAATTGTATAGAGTTTCTTATGAATTATATTTTCTGTTTTGCAAACAAAAATGACGCTCGTGATTTAGTGGTCAAGTGAAACTGTGGATTGCTATTCTTTACTTTATGGCCAGTGTTTTAAGCAGGACTTTTCAGTTAACGATAAAATGGTCTTGAGAGGACAGTTTGAGTTATAACTCTATTTTGTATGCATATTTATAAAATTGTTCTGACATCCTTTATTTCTCTCTCTGTATGAGGCACAATACGGGCCTGTTCCCTGGTGTCCACAGTATTTTAAGTAGGAGCTAGGTGTCCATAAACAAACTGAAATCACGTGAAGTGCAGACTACACAGTGCTCCTCTGTAGAACCCGTGAGAGAACAGACCAGACCGTCCTCTACCACAGGGCCGGGACCTCAGCCTGGCTAAACTGAATAATTATCCCAGCCCATTCTCCAAGCCTTGCTCTCAGACCCCAGATTTCAGCCTCAGAAAACCCTGAAAGGCAAGCAGTTAATCCCGTTGAAGGGTCTCACACATCATCAGTCAGGTTTATGGTCCAGAATTGGTCCAGTGGAGAAAGGAGTCCTTTTTAAGAACTGAAGTCTGAGTCTAAAGAATGGTATAGATTTGAGAAACTGCTCCAATTTTATCTTTTCTGTAAAATTGATACCCACTTCCCCCTTCTCCCACCATACCCTATTCCCTTACCTAGCTTAATTTTTCCCACAGCTGTTATCACCTGACATATAATTCAGATGTTTTTTATGTTTATTCATTATCTGACTTTTTCTACTTAGAATGTAAGTGGCAGGAAGATAAGGTCTTTTTAGTTTTTCTCTTTTTTTTTGTTTACTGAAGCATCGCAAGAGCCTAAAACAATGCCTAGCACTCAGCTGGCTTGGTAAATACTTACTGAATTAAGAACTTGGATGGTGTCAGAAAGCATCAGTAGCCACACAAGATGACTTTAGGTCTCTTCATTTGTGAAGCCTTCAGAGAGAATAATAAAGCAAGAGCTACACTGACCCACAAAACACTAAGCCATACAGTGGTTTATTAAAATTAAATATTCAAGTAAAGCTCAGAAAACAAACGTTCATCTGTGAAGTTTGAGTCTGTATGTTGTAATGGGGGACGGGTCAGTGGCCTGAATGTAGTTGAGGGCAGCGGGTTATTTAGAAGCACGTGGTCTAGTTTCATATTTTGTATATGCCTCCCTTTTTTTTTTTTTTTTTTTTTGCTTCTAGGATAAATTTGTCTTATTTTGTCCTTATCACATGAGCCACAAAGAGATTGGGGAAGAGAAGATGCAACATTGAGTGTTTTTGTTTTCTGTATTTCCAATATCAAGTTTTGCTGAGAATTGGTTTGAAATAGTTCCCTAAACTTGGGTTAGTGTGATGGTGCAGGGGATGCTTGGCTGTCTTGATCATGAATGATTGAGCTTGGCTGTGGGTTTTTTGTTCCTTTTGGCAACCACAGCTGTAGAATTGTGTTGTTTTGTTTATATGTATGGATTCATAACAGAAATTACATCTTTTGAAAGTGGCAGTTCTGCAGGATAAAATATCCCCAGCATAGGTGGGGGTATTGTTCTGAGGAGAGGAATAGTTTCACAAGCTGTATGTTTTAGGAGGCCCTGTTTACAGTAGCTTGTCACACAGGTGACAGAAGCAGTGTCACACAGATGCTGCCTTTCTTCTGTCTTGCTACTATTAATCACACTACCAAAAGATACAGTGCAAACAGCCCGGTTGCCAAAGATGAACCAATGCCGTCAAGATTTCTAGACTTACTTTCTGGGATACTGTTTTGTTGTTTGAGACATTTTAAGTGACCATCAGAAAATTTTATCATTGAGTTAAAAAGGAGTTAGAGTCATGGTGGTAAATCCATATATTTCAGTTGTCTCTGCTTCTATTTCATTTGATTTGCATAAGGTTCTAACAAGTTTCAGTATTACTAATAACAGATTTGATTTATTAAAAATGCATAGTTCTTTTGCTTATTCTCCTTAAATAAGATTTAGTATTTCACCCCAACTTCCTTGAGCATTAGAGAAGCTGTGAAAGATAATATCTATTAATTCTGCATTAATTCTCTTAATCTGTTTTCAGTTAAGTCCTTATTGTTATTCGTATGTTGCTATGTATTTCAGTGTGGAAAAAATGACAAAAGCCATGGTTGAGGAAGGAAAATGGTTCTGAATCTCACCTTTATTTTTCAGTGATCAGTTTCCCATATATTTTTATGAAAAGATAAAATAAAAGCAATATGCGTTTGTATTTATAAACATAACCTAACACTTCTGTTGTACCAGAGCCGAAGAAACAACAGTTCTTTTAAGATGGTTTGTGTCTTTGAGAACTTTGGCCTAGGAGTCATATCACAACTGTATGAAAAGCATAATGACTAATAATTTTCTCAGTACAGATCCATTACCTCTTTGGTTAAATTTATTCCTGGGTGTGTTTTTTTTTATGCAATTTTAAATAATATTGTTTTCTTAACTTCTCTTGGTGGTAGTACATTATTGGTGTATAAAAATACAACCAGCTTCTGATTATTAATTTTGCATTTTGCTGCTTTACTGAATTTATTTATCAGTTCTAGTAGTTTTTTGTTGGAATCTTTAGGGTTCTCGCTATATAAAATCATGTCATCAGCAAATAATGACAGTTTTACTTCCAGTACTATAGGGAATAAAAGTAGTGAAATCAGGCATCCTTTTCTTGTTCCTGATGTTAAGGAAAGCACTTGTAGCTTTTGCCCATTGAGTATGATGTTAGCTGTGGGTTTGTCATATATGACCTTTATTATGTTGAGGTATGTTCCCTCTATTCCTACTTTACTAAGAGTTTTTATCATAAATGGATGCTGGATTTTGTCAAACACTTTTTATGCATCTATTGATATGATCACATGACTTTTATCCTTCATTTTGTTTATGTGGTGTATCACATTAATTGATTTGTGGATATTGAACCAACGTTGCATTCCAGGAATAAATTGCATTTGATTGTGGTGTATGATCTTTTTAATGTATTGCTGAATTCAGTTTGCTGTAATTGTTCTTGAGGATTTTTGCATCTATGTTTATCAGGGATATCAGCCTACAATTTTCTTTTTTTGTAATGTCTTTGTCTGGTTTTAGAGTAAGGGTATTGGTAGCCTTATAAAATGAGCTTAGGAGCCTTCCCCCCCTCATCAATTTTTTAAAACTTGAAGAAGTTAAAGTTTGAGAAGAAAAGGTGTTAATTATTCTTTGAATGTTTCATATAATTCACCTATGAAGCCATCCAGTCCAGGACTTCTGTTGGTTGGGAGTTTTTGATTACTGATTTGATTTTGTTATTAGTAACAGGTCTGTTCAGGTTCTCTGTTTCTTCTTGATTCAGCGTTGGAAGATTGTATGTTTCCAGGAATTTATACATTTCTTCCAAATTGTCCAATTTCTTGACATGTAGTTGTTCATAGTATTTTTTCTTTTCTTTTTTTAATAATATAGTATATTAACTGTAACATAGTATTTTCTTATTATCCTTTATATTTATGTGGTATCAGTTATCAATTTCTCCTCTTTCATTTCTGATTTTATTTATTTGGGTCCTCTCTCTTTTTTCTTGACGAGTCTGGTTAAAGGTGTATGAGGTTTGTTTATCTTTTCAAAGAACCAGCTCTTGGTTTCATTGATCTTTCGTATTGTTTTTTAGATTCATTTCATTTATTTCCATTCTGATCTTTATTGTTTCCTTCCTTTTGCTCACTTTGGGCTTTGTTTGTTTTTCTTTTTCTAGTTCCTTTAGGTGTAAGATTAGATTGTTTAGTTGATATTTTTCTTGTTTCTTGAAATAGGCTTGTACTGCTGAGACTTTCCCTCTTAGGACTGCTTTCACTGGGTCCCATAGATCCGGGGTCATTGTGTTTTCATGTGTCTCAAGGTATCTTTTGATTTCTTCCTTGATCTTATTGTTAACCCATTCATTGTTTAGTAGCATGTTGTTTAGTCTCCATGTGTTTGTTTGTTTTTCAGTTTTGTTCTTGTCATGGATTTCTAGTTTCATGCCATTGTTGTCAGAGAAGATACTTGATATGATTTCAGTCTTCTTAAATTTATTGAGACTTGTTTTGGGGTCTAACATGTGGTCCATCTTGGAAATGTTTCATGTGCACTTGAGAAGAATATATATTCTGTTGCTTTGGGATGAAATGCTCTAAAAGTATCATTTAAATCCATCTTGGCTAATGTGTCATTTAAGGCCACTCTTTCCTTGTTGATTTTATGTTTGGAAGAACTACCCATTGATGTCAAGGAGGGTGTTAAAATCTCCTGCTGTGACTCTATTACTGTTGGTTACATCCTATGTCTATTTCCTTCACCAGGTTAAGGAAGTTTTCTATCATTTCTTCAAATTTTCAGTTCCTTATTCTCCCTCTTTTCTTTCTGCTACTCCTGTGATTTGAGTGTTGGTATGCTTGATGTTGTCCCAGAGGCCCCTTAACCTATCCTCACTTTCTCAGATTCCTTTTTATTTATTTTTATTTTTTATTTTTGCTGTCCTGCTCGGCTGTTTTCTGTTACTTTCTCTTCCAAATTGCTGATTCCAGCCTCTGCTTCATTAGATCTACTGTTGATTCCCAGTAATCTATTCTTCATTTCAGTTACTGTAGTCTTCGTTTCTGACTGATACTTTTTTTATGTTTTCTATTTTATTTTTATATTTCCTGTCTCTTTGTTGGTGTTCTCACTCAGATCATTGAACATCTTTATAACCAGTGTTTTGAACTCTACATCTGGTAGATTGCTTATTTCCATTTTGTTTAGTTCTTTTTCTGGAGCTTTGTTCTGTTCTTTCATTTGGGACATGTTTCTTTGTCTCCTCATTTTGGCTTCCTCTCTGCATTTGTTTCTACGTATTATGTATATCTTCTACATTTCCCAGTCTTGGCATTTTGGCCTTATGTAGTAGGTGTCCTGTGGAGCCCCAGGGCACAGTCTCCCTGATCACCTGAGTCAGGTGCTCCAGGCATGTCTCTTGTGTGGGTTGTGTGTGCCCTCTTATTGTAGTTTAGCCTTGATTGCTGTTTGAACTTCAGTGGGTGATATTGACCCTCCGACTGACTGGCTATGAGTATCAACCATGACCACAGCATATGAGCTGCTGTGCAGGGGCTGCCCCATGGAGTCGGATTTTTCTCAGTGAGCTCTGGTGCCTGCTGAGACTACGCTTTCTGTGTGCCACTTGTGGGGCTAATCGGGTGGTGGTCTGTTGTGGTGTGAAGCTGGCCACCAGTTTGTTGGTTGTGGGGTCTCTTGAAAAGGTCTCCAGTGCAGGCCAAGATCAGCCACTGCCTGTGACCTGTCCAGGGCTACCTGGGAAGGGCTACAACATGATGTTAGTTTGTTGCTGCCTGTGCTGGACCTGGAGGCATGTGGGAGAGGCCACATTAGGAACCTAGACCAGCTGCTGCAAGTACCAGGCCTGGGGCAGCTCAGCAAAAGGCCCAGGGCACCCCAAGACCTGCCACTGCTTGTTGGCTGCCCATGGTGCTCAGCCCCTGAGCCTCAAACGGTATGCAAGTTGGGGGAGATGATATCTCAGGGAGTCACCTGGGTGGGGCAAGTGGTGTTAATGCAGAATCAGATTTGTCCATGTGGCTCAACACAGGAAAGATGGGGCTCACCTGCCGCCTGCATGGGAAGAGGGCTCCCACACGGAAACAGTGGTGGCTGTCCCTCCAGCCCTCACCATGGACCCACACAACTCAATCTCTCCCTATATGTCTCTAACACTTCCCAAGTCAATGTCCCTCTGCCAGAGCCCAGGGAGAGTGCCTAGGAGCAAGAGAGTCTGTGTGCGGGCCCTTTAAGAGGGTGCTGGGTTTTCCAGCAGCCTTGCATGTCACCCAGAGGGATGAAATCCCCACTGATTTTCCCAGCCAGATATTGTGGGGGCTCCTCTTCCTGCCATTGTGCTCCCAGCTGGGGAGCTGTGGTGGGACTGGAACCTCTTCACTTCTCTGGAGGAACCTCTGTAGCTGAGATATACTTCCCGATTTTCAACCACCATGTGTGGGTGTGGAGTCAGCCTGTTTCTCATCTCCGCCCCTCCTACCAGTCTTGATGTGGCTTCTTCTTTAGTATAGTTGTATTTATTAGTTATTCCCAGAGTTGTGCGACCATAGGCAATTTTAGAACATATTCATCACCTCAAACAGAAACTCTGTACCTTTTCCTTATCAACCTCAAATCCCCCCTGCCCTAAGCAATGACTCATTGACTTTCTGTCTCTATAAATTTGCCTATGCTGGACATTTTACATAAATGGAATCATATAATATGTGCTCTTTTGAGACTGGCTATGTTTACTTAGCATAATGTTTTCAAGATTCTTCCATCTTGTAGCATATATCAGGACTTAATTTCTTTTTATGGACCAATAATATTCCATTGTATGTATATACCACATTTTGTTTCTCCACGCATCTAGGAGATGACACTTGGGCTGTTTCCACCTTTTGGCTACTGTGAATAATGCTGCAAATTAAAGTTGGCTTACAAATATCTGTTTGAATACCTGTTTTCAACTCTTTGGGGTGTATACCTCGCAGTAGAACTGCTGGGTCATATAATAATTCTGTTCAGCTTTTTGAGGATCCATCAAGATGCTCTTCACCATTTTGCTTTCCCACCAGGATTGTATGAGACCTCACATTTCTTCACATTCTCATTAATGCTTGTTATTTGACTTCAAAAATGTAGCTAGACAAGTAGATAGGTATAGATAGATAGCGCTCGATAGAGATAGATAGATAGATAGATAGATAGATAGATAGATAGATAGATAGATAGATAGATGATAGATAGATGATAGATAGATAGATAGATAGATAGATAGTGTGGGTGTGGAGTCAGCCTGTTTCTCATCTCCGCCCCTCCTACCAGTCTTGATGTGGCTTCTTCTTTATATTCCTAGTTATAGGTCTTCTGTTCAGCTAAACTTCAGATGGCTCTCCAGGTTGATGGTTCTATAATTTAGTTTTAATTTTCAGAGCTGCTGCTAACCAGCCACTGCCACCCTTGGGCAGGGAACCCACTTATTCACTATGTTCTTCTTTTTAAAGATTAGTTTGGCTCAAGAATAATCCTCTTTGGCTTCATGCTCTGCCTTCTGGACACACTGAAGCAGTGGTTCCCAACTCTGTGACTGTTAGGTGGGGTTTGTGCCAAGATGGCTCTGCCAGAAGAGATCTGTGTCCCCTGCAGCTACAGGTAGCTTTCTCCTGGAGTGTTGGAATTAAGGTGGTGTCCCTGAATTCCTAGCTCTGTTGGACAGAGGTCCTGCCTTTTGCAACCGAGGTGGAGCCAGCCCTCCCCTGACCTCTAACCCTTGCACTGTGGGCCTCTGCTGGGCGTGGCAGCCTTGATGGTCTCTGAATCACCTGCAGGGTCATTCTTCCCTTGTCTTGAAGAATAAAATGTGTTCAGAGCTGAATCTAGGGTGCAGTCCTATATGGTCCAAGTAGTTTGACAGCCTTCTTTCATTTTTTTCTGTCTCCATTTTCTTCAGTTCAAACTGGCAGCATTCCCACTGAGATGTTGGTTAGGTCTGTGGTTCATGCCCGTACTAGTCTTCAACATTTAACTTAGAAATTTCCTCATCTAAATCTCCAATTGCACATTGGCAAGTGCAGCCTTTCACAAAACACTGGAATATAAACACAATTCAGCCAGGTTTTTTACCACTTGATAATAAGGGTTGCTTTCCTTCCCGTTTTCAATAACATGTTTTTCCTTTCCAAGACAGACCTTATCAAAATGGCTTTTACTGTTCATATTTCTACCAGTATACTATACATGATTATTTATGTTTTCTTGTAGAATTGCCTTTGACAATACCTTCATGGCAATACTGCCGTTTTCTAGCATGCAACTCAAAATTCTTCCAGCTTATACCCATTATTCAGTTCCAAATCTGCTTTCACATTTTTAGGTCTTTGTTATAGTAGCACCCCACTTCTCAGTTCTGGCTGCTACAATAAAAATATCATAGACTGGATGGCTTAAACAACACATGTTTATTTCTTATAGCTCTAGAGACTGGAAATCTGAGGTGAGGGTCTGGCATCATTGGGTTCTGGATGAGGGCTCTTTTCCTGGTTTTCAGATGGCTTCCTTCTTGCTGTATCCTCACATAGTGGAGAGACATGTCTGATGTCTTTTCATCCCCTTATAAGGACACCATGCTCATCACTTTCCCCCATGACCTCATCCAAACTCAGTTAACCCCCAGAGGTCCCACCTCCAAATACCATCACACTGGGATTGGTGCGTTAACATATGTATTGGGAGGGAGGGGTGTGCGAACACTACCCTACTAGTACTTCATGAGATCTTGAGAGAATACAAAGCCCTAAGAATGTCAATGCCATGTTAGTTTCTACAGAATCATTTTAAAAGTTTTATTGAGGTATATTTTATATAGCATAAAATTCTTCCATTGCAATGTAGATGATTTTTAGTAAATTTACACACTTGTGCCTCTATCATCACAATTCAGTTTTAAAACATATCACTTCAAAAATTCCCCTCATGCCCACTTGCAACCTATTCCTACTTCTATTCCCAGTTCCAGTAAAGCACTCATGTTTTCTAGCTCTATAATTTTATTTTTTCTGGGCATTTTTATATAAATGAAATCATCCAATATGTAGTCTTCTGTATCTGGCCTTTTTGATTTAGCATAATTTCTACCAATCTTTAATTGATACTTAATATTTAGTCAATCAAATTAACTTTTATAGAAATAGTTATTTTAACAGTAACTTTTTTCACAAATAGTAAAAGTTTCCATAGGATGGTTCTCATTTGATTTCTAATATACTAATAATTTACTCATAAAGACATTGTGATGGTAGGGAGCCTGTATGTGGACAGTTTAAATGAATTAAAATACCTGGAAGTTAGACAACGTTATTGTATGCCTCCTGTATTCTTTATTACTTTTACCACAAGAAAATTTAGCTAAAATATCTGTGTTTCCTCGTGAATACTGAGTTAACTTTTAAAATGAATTAAAAGATTTATATTTACCATTGTATCCCGGGGCAAATTACCTGAAAAATGTATCTCCTGAATGCTGACCAACTGCAGCTTTTTAGCAATGTGATTACTTTTATCTTGAACTCATCTTGCACAACAGGAAAGAGATTCATCTCCTCTATCATCATAGTGAATTATGCTTCAGACACGTTTCCTAAATTTGATTGCTTCAGTTTGTGTTTGTTGGAGATCAATTAATTCATCCTTCTGTCTGATACTAATTAAAGTGCCTTATTTAGTCCATATTTCCAATAAGCTTAATCACGATTCCTAGGCATTGCCTATTTCATTCTGGTAGCTCAGATTTCCTGCCAGCAATTAGGTAGAAACAGCATGTGAGATTGGTACATAACTTAGAATATGGAAACAGGGGTCTCAGAAAGGTGGTGTTTATGCACAAGTCTGATTTGTAAAGAGTGATAATGAGGAAACCTATTTGTGTTAGTTTTGATTTTAGTTTTTAATATAGGGAAGGGAAATGAAAAGCTGTATTTTTCAGTTATGGAAAAAAACTCTATTATTTATAGATTTTTAAGTTATTGTTTCGTAGTCTCTCAGTCAACCATGAAAGGTTTTGTTCTCTGTGACTGAGATACAGAAGGATTGTTGCTATACTTTTATAGTTTTCTACCATTTCCAGACATTTCGTTATTTCAGTTTCAGGCCATACCCTTCGTAACACAGTGTGAAAGGAGCTAGAGGGATAGTAAGAGGAGTGACAAGCTGAAGGCAGAAGGGGGCAGTTTGTTACGGTCGTGCCGTGGTTACATCTCCTGATGTGTAGTGATCTTTACAACACTTTTCTTACAGATGATGAGCACCTTGAGTGCCTAAAACCGCTAGAGCGACAAG
The DNA here is from genome assembly GCF_036562045.2 of Rhinolophus sinicus. Taxonomy (NCBI): domain Eukaryota; kingdom Metazoa; phylum Chordata; class Mammalia; order Chiroptera; family Rhinolophidae; genus Rhinolophus; species Rhinolophus sinicus. Next base: position 71,603,837 of record NC_133760.1, read on the forward strand.
GTAGATCTTGGTGCTCGGGAAATAAATAAAATAAAATAAAAATACACCGGGGACTCGGGCAAGGGAAAATGGGGAGTTGCTATTCAATGGGTATAAAGTTTCAGTTACGCCAGATGAATAAGTTCTAGAGATCTGCTGACAGCAAAACGTCTGAGGTTAACAGCACAGTGTTATGCGCTCAAAAGTGTTAAGGGGGTAGGTCTCATGTTAAGTGTTCTTACCACAATAAAAAAAAATAATCATGGGAAGCAACCTTTTCTGCCATACCCTCTGTGTCTCTTTCATCTCACAGTGCCCTTTTATTAAAGATATTTGCAGGTTAATTGGCCTGTTTCCCACCCTGCCTCCCACCCACCCACGCCGGAGAGTAATAAGATAGAAAGACAAAGAGCAATAAGAAAAACTGATGGGTTGCATTATTAGAAAAATATATTTACAGATATCAGGACAGAACGTTTTTCTACCTCATGAAAACAATGGGAAATGCAGGCTGCAGTACCCATTTCTGGAAACTTGAAATTCTGAACCAGAACTGTAATACTCTCTCAAACTATTGAAAGAGTATTGCAGCTAGAAATGGAAAGCTTATCAGAATGACAAGCTGCTGGGAGAAGTGTTTGAGACAGATTAAATACAGACTGCATATAAACCAAGAGAAGCTAACCATGCTTTGTAAAAGCATATTAGTTTTCATTTTAATTTAGTAATGTCAGAATTAGTTGTAAGTGTAATTCGTTAGCCAGCTACTCCTGCAGACTAGAGAAGGAATATACTACATTTTAAGATGATCTATCAATAAGTGTGCCTGTTTCTAATGAACCAAACGGAAAACACTCAAACTTCACAAAAGTTTCATCTTTTCTCATTTTCATCTTTAAAAACATGAGATTGCTTCATCTTATATAAATAAATTTACCCAAAGATACCACTGGTGCAGAACAAAATAAAGCCTAAAGAGAGAAACATTGGCCAATACATAAATTACATTCATTGAGAATTTATTTGCAAGTGAAGGAAGCTAATCTAGGGACCCTCATAATTAATGGCATCTGAATTAAAGGGAACATATGATGGATTAAGATTCCAGATGCTGGCTGAAAAGCATTAGTGAAAAACAGCAGCGAGAGAGCTTGGAAGCAAGTTGATAAAATTATGATGATCAACATTTCTATGATGAATTTACAGCTTGTACATAACTTCCCCTTATAATTTCATGACTTTCTTTCAGAGCAAACTTTTGCAGTTATTTCCATTATTATTCCACTTGATTTATGTAACAAATTTATCGAATAAGGTAAACTTGGCAGAATATAAGTAGCAAACAATTTTTATCCCAGTACTAATCTCATACTCCAGGCTCTCCTTCCCATGTCCTTTGAAGACATTTTGTCAGGAACCATTGTTCTCCTGGCCATTTTCACGTCTTAAAAAAATGTTCAGGTATTAACATTTTCATTACAGTTTAAATCGAAACTTACCCATGTAAAAACATTTTCCTTTCCTTCCCACCCATCCAGAAACCTGTCATAAGGAAAAGCGTACTGTAGTCCTTTCTTTTCACTCTCCTTGTTTGCCTGCTTGTAAACTCTTTCTACCACTTTCAGGTAGAATCGAGGTTGAGGGGAGGTGCAAAATGTCTCCGTATGTAGGTGCTCTTTGGGGTCCTCTCTTGGTGATCAAATGCTTTCTGTCATGACACATGTCCCATCCAGCTTCTCTCATGCCATTTCTTGGAGACGCCCAACGCTGCCAGGCATCACATCACCCCTCATAGGATGACGCATCCTGGAACTGCCCTCCTTGCCCTCCCCGCCCTCCCCCTGGGCTCCTGGTTTAATAATATCACCTACATATCCTTTTTCTGTTTGAATTTAATTTCCTTAACAGATAACTCCAAGCTCCTTGAAGACAAGGGCTGTATGTTCAAGTTGGTTCCTGTGTAGTACTAGTCACCGTAACATGACCAATCAGCTCAATAATCTAATTAAAGGGTTTACCATTGAGAGTATTAAGTCATAGTCTCTGAGTAGGTCTCAGGGGAGGACACTTGAGCCAGTGCTTGACCACAGTAGCTGGATGTCCAGTCCTCATTCTTTCACCCTAAGCTCCCATTTTTCTAGAAATTCCTTGGAAAACATATTCACTTTAAAGGAAAGGGCATGTTGTTTGCTCATGTGGGCTAATTTGAGGCAGGAATTCAGGATCATTTCCAGATTCTTGCTACCCTGAGCTGGGGAACCCCTGAATAAACAAGACAACTTCCCAAGGGAAACAGAGGCACAAGTAGAATTTTCATAGAATTGATTAAGTAGATTTATTAGAATATGATTCCTCTAGTTCATAGGCACTCTTTCCTAAAGTAAAGAGCCATCTCTTTCTAGGAAAGAGGCATCTACACGCAAGTTCATGTTCTCAGCCCCCCTTTCACAGTCTCCCTTCTTGGCCTTTACAAAAGAAAAGTACACTCTCACCCAATTTAAGTTTTACTGCGGTTCTCGTTCCAGAGTGGAAAAACCTCAATGTCACCGTGCAAAAGGAAAATTTATAATGATAGTGTTAGTTTTAAGTGACTGACCAGTGATGGAATCCTTCTGTAAATTATATGGCTTCTACTTCTTTGTTGTCAACAACGATGATTTAAATTTTCAACTGGTTAATGATTGAAAAATAGTTTTTGATTATCAATCACTGTATTGTTTGGATGCATTTAAATAGAAAGGAATTAAGCAAATTGATGGAAATTGCTATAGTAATATTCCACCTGTTCACCATTTATTGAAGAGACCGTCCTTTCCCCACTGTGTATATTCTTGGTGCCTTTGTCCACAATCAGTTGACTGTATGTGGATGAGTTTATTTCTGGGTTCTCTATTATATTCCATTGGTCTCTCTGTGTCTATTTTTATGCAGTACCATACTGTTTTGATTGTTATACCTTTGTAATACAGTTTGGAATCAGGTAGTGTGATGCCTCCAGCTTAGTTCTTCTTTTCTCAAGATGATTTTAGTTATTTAGTGTCTTTTGTGCCTCCCAACTAATTTTAGGATTTTTTTCCCATTTCTTTGAAAAATGCCATTGTAATTTTGATAGGGATTACATTGACTCTGTAGGTCACTTTGGATAGAAGAGACATTGACAGTATTCTTCCACTTCATGAACAAGAGATTACTTTCAATTTATTCGTGTCTTCTAAGATTCCTTTCATCAACACCGTACAGTTTTCATCAGATTATTCACCTCCTTGATTATATCTATTCCTATGTTATTCTTTTCTTTGCTATTGCAAATGAGATTGTTTTCTTAATTTCTTTTATGGGTAGTTCATCATCAGTGTGTGAAAACGTAACTGATTTGTGTGTGTTGATTGTATATCCTGCGTCTTTACTGAATTCATTTACTACTTGTAACAGTTTTTTGGTGGCATTTTAGGGGTTTTCTATACATAAGATCATGTCATCTGCAGAGACAATTTTACTTCTTTCATTCCTCCTTGGATGCCTTTATTTCTTTTCTTGCCTAATTGCTCCGGCTAGGCCTTCCAGTGTTATATTGAATAAAAGTGGTAAGCTCCTTTGCGTTCCTGATCTTAAAGAAAAAGCTTTCTGTTTTTCACCAGTGAATATGATATTAACTATGGGCTTGTCACATATGACTTTTATATTTCTATCCAGTTACCTTGAAGTTCATTTAAACTCAGAGAAAAAGGTTTCTTTAAATAACAATTGTGACAAATAACAGAAAGAATTAGGAATGCTGCACTTGTGATCCATACAAAATACCAACATTTTGGGATGGACATAATTTAAAGAAATGCCTCAAACACTTTTCAAAATAATATTGTAGCCAAGACATAGAGGTATGCCTTAGGTGGGCATAAGAACACAGTTTAGAAAAGAAAGAAAAAAAATCATGCTTGAACTACTCAATTTCTTCAAAATCGCTGAGCAAGAAAAGCGACATTGAAGCACACACTGATTTTACACAACCGCTATGCAGTACTTTGACTTAAACCCAAGAGCAAACGTTAAGACTCTCTCCTTTATTTTTGATAAACAACTGCATGGTAAACTTAGATGACTTTTCCCCTGGGAATGGCCTTTTAAATTTTTTATGTAAAAGCGGGCAGGTTTGGAACTTTTATACTGATGGCATCAATGCTAATATGTCTTGGGATCTCAGGAAGATTCGTATTCTTTACAGCTGATAGAGCACAGGCTGGTGCTCCCGCTAAGCCAGCCATCTTAGAGTAGGCTGTCTTCTTTTTAGCAGGAAGTGTGTTGTCTCTGATTTCTCCAGTTTATTTTGTGCATCAATTTGTGTAACAGTTTCATTCATGTTGGTCTCCAATACCATTCCCGTATCACATTTTTGCAAGAAATATTGCGAACCTTGTCTACATGGAAAATTAAATCCAGCTCACAGACATTTACAAAACAATTGTTTAAGGTTTCCACAAATACTTGAATTAGATCTAAAATGCCAAGTTTACTCTCTGAAGAATCCACATGGAAAACAAAATATAATGTTGCATTATGTCTATAAATCAGTTTGTTGTCAGATCCTCCATTATGTATATCTGTAAATTGGGTACAGATAATTATGAGAGGGTCTTCAATAAAACATGTTCAAGCGTTAAAATAAAATAAAATTTAAATTTCTGAGGGGGAAATGGAATCAAAGTAGAAGTTCAAGGTAAAAATAATAATAATGTCAAATTTCTGCTAAAGAAGAGTTGTACAGGTGGGTTTATTTAATAGATTGTGGTGGGATTGTATTGCTATGATAGAGTCCATTGCATCCATTTAAGAATATCACAATTTTATGTTAAAAATCAGTGTACACAACACCACATAAATTTACATTTAAATTTTCTAGAGTCAACTTGAAAACGTATGAAGGGGCTACATAATTTTTCACAGTAATTTTAAGAAGTTCATGAATGTTTAAAGGTTGCTTTTCTAGGACATGCACTGTATTGGGAGTCAGAATAAGTCCTGAGGTCAGAAGACTTTGCCATTGCTCTGCTGCAGATGTAAATTGCTTTCCTCAGACAGAAGAAAGGCCTTTACTCTTAGCTTCTCCTATCCTTCTGTCTAGAAGTCAGTCTAGGAGATATTCTTGGGACCTGTCTCCACTTGTGCTGGTACACACCTTCACCCACACCAGAGCGGTCCAATGTAGGACCACTCTTTTCTTGAGACACGTGCCCAGTAATAATTACTTCAGACATTACTGTGAGGAGAGAGTGGGGGTGGCACATATAAAGGATTTGCCAGGACCCTCAGAACAATCAATGAATAAGAAAGAATGATGATACTGATAAGTAGGGAAGACGTTTTAAGAAACTTAATTGAATAGCATTTGATGTGAGTTGGTAATAAGTTTATATTTTCAGAAATGCCCAGAAGCTATAATAATTAAAAACAGAAAGAAATACATTGGAAATGAAAGTAATGAAGTAGGATTTTTAAAGAATTCAAAATTTTAAGATTTTAAAATGTTAATTTCAGTGGGATTGTAGTGGGTATTTATCAGGACAACATGATTTTAAAGGAAAGAATGAGACAGACCAGAGTATCAGCCACAACTTTGTCACACATTAGCGATGTTATCATGGCTGGTTACTTGAGTCTCTTTGATTGTTTTCTCATTGGTAAAATGGGAATAGTGCTTATATCAGGGCTTATTTTGTGAATTCGTTGAGATGATGTATGTACCGTGTTCCCAAAAAATAAGACCTATCCGGTCAATCAGCTCTAATGTTTCTTTTGGAGCAAAAATTAATATAAGACCCGGTCTTATTTTCGGGGAAATACGGTAGGGCTTATTTTCCTGTTAGGTCTTATTTTGGGGGAAACACGGTAGGAACACTCAACTATGTTCTGCTTTTACCTTTCCCCATATACTCACTATTTTTTTTCTTTAAATTGTTGTGTTCAATTTTTATTTATGTGTCTTTTTTTTCCTTCCTTTTTTAAACCTTTTCTCTTAGCATCATGTTTTAAAATCCAGAGAATTTGCGGGAGGGGGCTCACACTTGATAAAGGATTGAGTGCTTTTGACGGAACGAAGGAACATTCGTTTGTGAACTAACATACGCTTTTGTCTCCTGAGCCCTGCCTGAGATTTTTGGCTTGGGTATTTTAATGTCATGCAATATTTATTTGGTAAGCACCCCATAACTACTTTTTTTTTATGATTTGGGAGTTAGTTTCAGTCAAAAGGAGGTAGTTTTTAACATGAATAATGCCCTAGTGGTAGTTATGAATGGAGAGCCTTCTTTGGTTGTTACATATTTACTGTCCACATTGGTTTTCTTTCTCTGTTGATGTCCGTGAAGATTGCTATCTGCTCTGGTAAAATTCAGCTGTCAAAGGATCACAGCTCTGTGTAGCGGAGCGTTCTGCAATTGTTGACGGTAACTTTGCAGTGTGTCTCCCATGTTGGCACCGTGTTAATACATTATGTGCAGGGCACTCAGCTGCGACCTGTCCTGCAGCTGTGGAATTGAAATACAGCTGGTGACTCCACTGCAATTGACATGCGGATCAGCAAAAGAAAGGAGAATCCTAAATTCAGGGCAGCTTTATATTATTGGTATTGTTACAGATACAGCAAAGTCTGAAAGAGTTTGTAGAAACTATCTTAGAATGCTTTGCAGTCCCTTAGTGGTGAGAAGGGAATACAGAAGGTTGTTTCTATAAAACCCTGTATTCAAATGGCCTTGGTGATTTAGAGATCCAAACAGAATAGGCATCAAAAATGCTATACTCTGTCATGCCTCCACCTGAGAGCTGGATGCTTCCTCTGACTTATTCTCTGCCCGGGAAATCCAAATAATGTTCCAAGACCAAGTCAACTCAAAAGTTTTGCACTTGGCTTGATCCCAGCACACACTCTTTTTTATCAGCAGTTTTTAACTTAAACACAGTGTAATAGCAATACAATGTATTGCAATGCATTTATACTTGTATTACCATTCTAGTGATCAGTTATAAAGCTCACTTTTTTGCTAACATCCATAGTGTGTACATTTATGTCTATATTCATTATTATATAGATTTTTTTCAGTTAGGTAAATGTATGAAATATAATTGTAGTGGTTGAAATACAATGAAGATTGACCTTCTTTGCAAGTGAAATTTATTTATTTTGTATTGTGGTAAGAACATCTAACACTAGATCTACCTTCTTAAAAAATTTAAGTGCACAATATTGTTAACTACAGGCAAAATTTTGTATAGCGGATCTCTAGAACTCACTCATCTCTGTAACTGAAACTATACGTGTTGAACAGCTACTCCCCATGTTCCCCTTCCTCAGTCCCTGGCAGCCACCATTCTACTCTATGGTTCTAGGGGTTTGCTAATGTTAGATATGTCATATAAGTGGAATCATATGCTATTTGTCCTTCTGTGAGCAGTTAATTTTACTTAGTATATACTTAGTACCTCAAGGTTCATCCATGTTGTCCCATATGGCAGGATTTCAACATTTTTTTTTAGGTTGAATAATATTCCGTGTTGTGTGTGTGTGTATCACATCTTTATCCACTTAACAATTGATGCATGTTTAGGTTGTTCTATAGCTTAACTATTGTGACTAATGCTGAAATTAATATGGGAATACTAGTATCTCTTTGGGAGCCTGATTTCAGTTCTATTGGTTATATACCCAGAAGTGGGATTGCTGGATTGTATGTTAGCTTTATTTTTTAATTTTTGGGAATGCTCCATTCTGTTTTCCAGAGTTAATGTACGATTTTATCGCCCCAGCAACAGTGTGCAGCATTATAATTTCTCCTCATCCTCGCCAGCACTTATCTGTTGTTTTTCAGATAATAGCGATCCTAACAGGTGTGAGGTGCTATCTCGTGGGTTTGATTTGCATTTCCCTTATGATTACTAATGTTCAGCATTTTTTCATATGGCATCTGGCTCATATGAGCATGTGTTTATATTTTTTCAGTGGCCATTTGTATATTTTCTTTGGAGAAATGTCTGTTGAAATTCTTGGCACATTTTCTAATCAGGTTATTTGATTTTTTTTGCTATTGAGTTGTAGGAGTTCCTTATATATTTTGGATAGTAACCTCTTATCAAGGATATGGTTTGCAAATATTTTCTCCCATTCCATAGGTTGCCTTTTTATTTTGCTGTAGTCCCACTTGGCTATTTTTGCTTTTGTTGATTTTGTTTTTAGTGTCATGTCCAAGATATTACGTAGGCCAATGTCATGAAATTTTTCCCCTAGGTTTTCTCCTAGGAGTTTTACAGATGCATGTTTTACATTTATGTCTTTAATCCATTTTCAGTTGGTTTTTGTGGTATAAGGGTCTAGCTTCATTCTTTGCACGTGAATATTGTTTCCTAGTGCTCATATTTGTTAAAGAGACAATCCTTTTTCCATTGAGTAGTCTTAGCATCCTTGTCGAAGGGTGCTAAGAATACTCAATAGAAAAAGGATTGTCTCTTTTCTGGGCTCCCTATGTTGTGTTCCATTGGACTATGCATCTGTTTTTATGACAACACTATACTGTTTTATTTACTGTAGCTTCGTTATGTTTTTTGAAATCAAGAAGCATGATGCCTCCAACATTTTTGTTCTCAAGGTAGCTTTGGCTATTTGGGGTATCTTGTAGTTTCATTTCAATTGTAGGATTTTTTTCCCTATTTCTATGAAAAAGGACACTGGAGTTTTGATAGGGATTGCATTGCATTTATAGATCTCTCTCAGTGGTATGAACACTTTAACAATATTAAATCTTCAGACCCTTGAACACAGAATATCTTTTCATTTATTTGTGTCTTTTCATTAATTTCCTTCATTAGTTTTATGTAGTTTTTATTCTGTAAGCCTTTTACCTCCTTAGTTAAGTTTATTCCTAAATATTTTTCTCTTTTGATGCTATTTGAAATGGGATTGTTTTCTTAATTTTCTCTTTATGTATTTTGTTGTTAGTATATAGAAATGCACCTGATTTTTGTATGTTAATTTTGTATTCTGTGAAGTTATTGAGTTTATTTGTTTTAATAGATTGTGTGTGTATGTGTGTGTGTGTGTGTATGTATGTGTGTGTAACATTAGTGTTTTCTACATGCAAGATAATGTCATTTGCAAACAACAATAGTTTTACTTCTTCCTTTCCAATTTGTATGCTTTTAGAATTATTTTTCTTGCCTAATTGCTCCGGATAGGAATTTCAGTACCATATTGAATAAAAGTGGTAAGAATGGATGCCTGATCTTAGAGGAAAAGTTTTCTGTTTTTCACCATTAAGTATAATGTTAGCTATGGGCCTGTCACATATGGCCTTCATTATATTGAGTTAAATTACTTTTATACCCAGTTTGTTGAGAGCTTTTGTCATGAAAGGATATTGAATTTTGTCAAATGCTTTTTCGGCATTTATTGAGATATCATGTGATTTTTATCTTTCATTCTGTTAATATGGTGTGTAACATTGATTTGTGTATATTGAGCCATTTTTGCATTCCAGGAATAAATTTCACTTGGTCATGATATATGATCCTTTTAATGTCCTTTTGAATTTATTTTGCTGTTATTTTGTTGAGGACTTTTTGTACCTATGTATATCAGGGATATTTACCTGTAGTTTCTTTTCTTGTGCCTATGTCTGGCTTTGATATCTGCATAATGCTGGCCTTTTAAAATAAGTTTGAAAGTGTCCCCTCCTTTTTTGGAAGAGTTTGAGAAGGATTAGCGTTAATTCTTTAAAACTTTGGTAAAATTCACCAGTGAAGCCAACTGATCCTGGGATTTTCTTTGTTGGGATGTTTTTGATTACTGTTTCAATCTCCAGTTATAGGTGTGATCATATTTTCTGTTTCATCATGAATCAGTTTTGGTTGGTTGCAAGTTTCTAGGAATTTATCCATTTCCTGTAGTTTATCCAATTTGTTGGTGTATAATTGTGTATAATAGTCCCTTATGATTCTTTTTACTTCTGTGGCATTAGTTGGAATGTCTCCTTTCATTTATGATTTTATTTTATTCTCCTCTTTTTTCCTATATAGTTTAACTAAAGGTTTATCAATTTGATTTAGGAAGTTTCTGCTCAAACCATTTAAGTGATATTCCCCCCCTACTAAGACACTTTTATTAATATATCTATAACAGTGATTTTCCTCATTATATTTTACTTCTGAGTTTTTTTGTCTCTAACTTAGTAAGATTAATCACAAGCTGATTATTTTAAAAATCAATATAGTTTTTTAAAAATCATAGTTTATAAGCCTTCCTGTTTATAAGTAAATGGACATTTAAATCTTCTAAAGTATTGACTGTTAAGGTGAGGTAAGGTAATGTTTGCAGAGTGAGAATTGTTCAGAATGTAGAAACCAGTTCTTCATTAGTTTTTTCATTTCTGTGACTTTAAGTGGAACTCTTTAAGTATAGGAACCTTCTTATCTAGAAGATATGACAGTGTTTTTCCTTCTGTTTTGTTTTATTTTTAGAAAGTAGCAAGTCATATGTAAACTTCAGGTGTTGTTCCTCAACCCCACCTCTGCACTTTCACATATTGCAAATTAAAACTATAGGCTCTGGAAACATAGCTACAAAGATATTGACATAACATCATTTAAAGACAGTTTTGCAAGATGGGGATAAAGCCTATTTTCAAATTTATTTTTTCTCAGAAAAGACTTCATTGACTTAAGACAACCAAGACAAACAAACAAACAAAAAACAAATACCCCAGTGATGGTACATTGGCAAAAGAATTAAAAGTGAAACATTAGTCAACTTTTAGACCAGTAACACTTTTGTAATCTTGGCTCAGATTTCTTTATTACATAAAATGCAAGATGGATTTGGTTTGCAAAGGTTTGAAATCTTTTGGCTCATAAAAGAGCTTATAAAATAGCAAAATTTTACCTGGAGCAAGTTTGTGAAATTCTCACTGTGTTCTAATGCTTAATTTTCCTTTTCTTGCCATAATATAGCCTTGTTGGCAGATGGCAACATTTGGATGATACTGAATTTGGCAAATCCTCAAGATTCTTCAAAATTTTAATATTTGTATGTGAAAAATTTACAAATTTTACGTAGCTCTGCCAACATGGAAGAGATGAAGACTTCTGCATTTTATTTATTTTTTTGTACTCTGTATTCACATTTGAATAGGGTAGATGTCTAGGCAAGAAAGTGAAACTGTTTACTATGAATATTATTTTAGGCATGTAAAGGCTTCATTGATCATCTTTCACATTTGAAAACTGTATTCCATAGCTTCTTGTGTTTTTGTTAAAATCAGTAGCTGAAAGTTACCATTCATATCAACATTAAACAACTCTGTAGGTTCCCTCTAAATATTCAAAACGTTCAAATCCAATTTTTTACCCCCATAGGGGCAGCATTTCATGCCTCATTCTTGTGCTCTGTTTGCAAATACTGGATTCTAGGTAAAGGTCACAGAACCAACTTGTAGGAGAGAGACTCATTAGTTCTTTACTAAATAAGACCCCCTGGTAGGTCAGACCGAAACAGACATGTGTTATTCTAACTTCAGTACCCAACAAATATGTGTCATAGCCAGATGTTGGTGGCCTTCTGTATTTATTGGAGCTTCTTAATTAAGCACACATCCTACTGATAGTGGGAGGAGAAATACAAAGGGCTTAGAGTAAGGGTCTTGATTTCTGCTGCAAACTCATTAAAAATGGCAAAAGTAACTACTGGAACGCCCAGAGCAAGTTTGTGGATTTAATGGAATTAGTCATTTTTGTGATGAGACCAGTTATGACAGATGGTTCCTCCATAATCAGATTGGTGATTACATTAAAATTTCATCATTAATATTTTCTTGGGCATATCTGTGAATGTTTCATGTCTTCGTTTTTCAGAGAAGGCCCCCGACCTAGTCAGTGACCTTTGCTGTTCTCCCACGGTGGGTGGGATCTTTAGAAAGGGAAAGCTTGTTTATACCAAGCTGAGTTTGGCTTTGTTGCCTAGACGCCATGGGGCTGCCCTTTCTGTTCACAAAGAGGCTAATTCCTTTACTTAGCTACCGCACATGGTTCTTTGCTTTGTTTTCTTTCCATCATGTAGCATGTGATGGCCTGGACAAAAAAACTGTACATCCAGTTTCTAATGATCCGGTTCTTAAAACCAGTCCACATGGTTATAACTTCATCAAAATTGTTCACAGTTTTATAACACCACTTATGTAAATTAAGATGTATTACAAGTTGGATAATTAATCTGATCTAGGAATATTTATCCATATGGTGTGGATGAGCAAGAATTTCACAGTAGAATATAATCACTCTCTTTTATTAGATAGGAGACAGATACAATTTATTCTGTATTACTTTAGTTTGTAAGTAATTTATACTGTAGGTAGTATTGTTCATTCTGAAGGAAACTTTTACAGTGGGCCTACCCTTTTGATAGAATACAAAGGAATAGCTCTCAGGTTCTGAAGGCTATTACTAAAAGTAATTCTACAATTGCAAAATCTTCTTTTTAGTTATCCAGATCAATACTGGGCAGCATATCCTTCTGCTGGATATCTTGGGTATCATACAGATGGAAATTCAGTGCATTCAAAATAGAAACACTTACTTTTCACCTTTAACATGTTGTCCTTTCATCACTGTATGTGGTACCTCTGTCTACAGGCGTGCCCAAACCAGAAATTTGGGCATTTATCATTTTGTCCTCTTTCTGGCCCCCATATCTAAATCCTGTTGATTCTGTCTCTGTGATGCCCAGCAAATCTCCCTTCCTGCCTTCCCCCATCTCCCTGCCAGCGCCTTGTTTGGGGCCCTCAGTAACTTTATTTCAGGAGTCTCTACTCGGTCTCTTCATTATTGCCTCTGCTTCAGTCCAGTTTCTAAACCACAGAGCTGACCATGTCCTTTCCCTCCTAACACTTTTTAGTGATTTCCCTTTGCCTTCATGATGAAGTCTGGCACAAGAGGCTCTGCCTTTACCTGACGCCTGTCTACCTCTCCACATCTTGCCAGCCATGGTGTTTCCAACCAGGAGTGTTGCTGCATTTGTCTGAGAGCACTTGTCATCAGTGCAACTGTCATAGACCTGCCTCTACTCATTTGTACCTGCTCAGGCAGGAAGAGGTACCATCCCTGGGGAGAACAGCTGTCTTCCCTCGAGTATGGCCTGCCTGCCTTTCATTCTGCACCTGGCTACCTACTTTTCACTTTTCCTTGAAGGCTCAGTTTAGGGTGCTCTCTTCTGTGAAACCTTCCTGAACCCTTACCTCCTACTCCCCCAGAGAGCTTCCTTAATACCTTCTATATCCTCTGAACCCTGAGTTCTCACTGTACGTTATAGTTGTCTCTCTCTGTCTGCTGCTCCCCCAAAACTGTGAGCTCTCTCAAGGCAGAGGCCCAGTCTTGTTCAGCATGGCAGTTCCAGTATCTGGCTCAATGACTTACCTCTATTTGATGAGGCAGGCGCTTAGCTCAAATAACTGACAACAGTATTCTCTTGAATCTATTAATTAAGCATCACTGAGAGTCATTCATCTATAGGGATGATGCTGATTAACAAACATTAGACATGCACATCAAATTGGCCAGCCTTGTCGTGTTCGTGCAGGAGAAAGTTAGACATGAATCGCAATGGACTTAATAGTACTTGCGAGCCACTTGTCACCCTAATTTCCACCCACTACATAGTTAAATACAACCTGCTAAGTGACATTGTACAAATCACTCTCTGTGGTCCACATATTCACAAAATGCAAATAATACAGTGCCGATGTCCCATGTTACACATTCAGAATATTTGTGCAGCGACAAATGTTATATAATATTAAAATCTCCTTTATAAATCACAGGGAATTTCTCGGAGAAAATGCCCCTTAAATTTAAGCTGGAATTTTAATGTTTCCCAAAGCTATTATAATCTATTTTTTAAATATGAGGGTACTTTTCAAAAATACATCTTTGTAGCAAAGGTAGAATATTTTTATTTAACCAAATACATAACTGTGCTTGTGTTCACTTAAAAATTTTCCACCCACATTTCTTGCTTCTAACTTTTCTGTATGTAAATAAGGATTAACAAAGCAACAGCTGAATCTATACACATTTAGGTAATTAAGAAAAAGGAAGTTGTAGTTCCAAATAATATCTAACCAAGCAACTAGATTCCACCTGTTTTGTAAGCACATGTGATTTTGGTGGTCATAGGACTCAGATAATATTTTGTCTTCTAAAAGCATATTATTCCCCTTAAAACATATTAAGAAAATGCCACAGCTGGCTTTGGCACACAGTTCTATGTGTTTCCACTGGAAAACATGACAAACATATTTTACCTGATTGGAATACAAATCTACAGTTAAATGTTGTGACTCTTCTGAAGTTATAGACGTATCAGACATTATTTGATTAGTTAATATAATGCTGGTGAGGTACTGAAAGGGAAACTGGAAGTTAACTGTTTTCCAGTCTTAAGTTAATATTTAGTTTTACAATTTTACAATTAGTCTTTGCCTCAGTATTTTATTTTTATTTTGGGAAGGAGTTTTAGTGAATAAAAGATCTATCAGAGATTCACCTCAGAGAGAAAATTATGGTTACTATTTAAGCAGTCTTGTAGTATTTCATTCTTGTAAAGTATTCTGTATTAATTTTCTCTGTAAGCAGGGCACAGCTGCAAAAATGATAGGGTAAGAAAAGTGTACCAAAAAGAGAAGTGGAAAAATACAACAGAATAGTTTTCTTCAAGCACCACAAAGCTTAAACAAAAATAAATGTAAGCTGGTAAAAGTCAATATGTAGTCAGACTCATAGATACAGACAGTAGAAGGGTGGTTACCAGAGGGTTAGGGACTAGACTAGAGGGAGGATGAAGAGGGTCAAAAATATGGTGACAGAAAGAGACTAGACTTTGGGTGGTGAGCACATGATGGAATACACAGATGTTGTATTATCAAGTTGTACATCTGAAATTTATATGATGTTATTAGCCAATGTTATCCCAATTAATGTAATTAACAATATTTATTGAATAAATTATTAAAACACGCCTGTTACTCTTTAACAAACTTTGCCTAAAGTAAGTTCCACTTCTTCACAGTTGGCAAAGATGGAGAGATTGGGTAGGAAAGGAATAGTAGTCTCAGTCATTGCACTTAGAATACATACATGTGGTGTGTATCAGCTGTGACAGTTCTGATATGCAGGTATTTACTTGTTTTAGAATCTTTCTGAACCACTATAAATATGCTAAAAATGCTGATGATACTACTTTAGTGAAATGTAATGTCATATCTTAAAATACAGCGGTGGCTTTCAGATTCAGGGGATTACACTTATTTAACAACACCCCCCTAACATGAGTTGGTTACTTTATCCATAAAAACTGTTTATCTGTTAACATGATCTGTCTTGCATATTTGTGTGTATGTCAGTTGCAATCTGATCTGGAGCTGTTGTACGTGCAACCGTGCAGTTGTCCAATGGGGCAATGATTTAAGAAGTGCGGTGAAATATGCTGTCACAAAACCTTGGTCATCCAACTACTGTGGCTGTCCTTAGTCCATTGGGGACTGGATTGATGACAGTGAAGTATATGGTGTCATTCATTTGTTCAACAAATAGTTATGGAGCTCCTCTCTGTGCCGACTGCTGCACAGACCTGGGAGTGAAATGGTGGCTGAGATCAGAAATGACCGTGGCAAACTGCACTTGAGATCTAGAGGGGCGAGACAGCCATGAACAGCTCAACACCCAGGAACATATCATTACAAACTGGGTAACTGCCTGGAAGAAAAGGAATACGATCCTATGCAAATATATGACATAATCAAGTAACTTATTTGGAGGATTGTCCAGTGAAGCATGTAGAGATGGTTAGCGAAGTCTTTCTGAGAACGTAACCCTTGAGCGCTCAACAGAAAGACAAGGAGTAGGTAACCAAACATGGTGGGACTAATGTGAAAATGAGGAAGCAACACCAACGGAGGAAGAGGCAAGTGTGGAGCCTTAAGGCTGGATGCTTATGGATGGGTGTGAATTGGGGTGAGAAGGGTTGCGATGAGGCTTGAGGGATAGCTAAGGGCTGGCTGTGCTCCACCTTGAGAGCCATATTAAGGATATTAATCTTCATTCTGTCATCTTGTTTCCTTATCTTCCATTTTCTCTTTTACCCTTCCCCTTCTTTGGTAGAAAGCACAATGTACTTAAGAGTTTTTGCTTTTGTTTATAGACTTTCTTAGTACTTCTCAGAGCTGTAGACTCTTTCTAGAGAAAAGAAGAAGGGACTGCTTTCATATTCTGGAGTTTGCCGGGAAAGGACCATTTGCAAAGACAGCTCATGCGTTTTCCTTCTTTTCCCATCATTGCAGGAGTGCACTTAACCACTCCTGACTAGTTTGCAGTTGTGTAGCTGGATCAGATAGTACCACAGATTTTCTAATCTTGCTTCACAGGTTACCTTAGCCCTCTTCTCCTGTAACTTTTCCTGGCTTATCATTTTCTGATTTTCCTACCCTTAGCTGACGTGTTTAGATTGCACCCCTTCTGCATTCTCTGCCTGGGCCTTCCAGTGCTGTAGGGTTCTGCACGGACCACCACATTCCTGTCGTTGGACTTGGCCTCTTCCTTGGCTCTGGTCACTCTAGTCAGCTCATCTATGTAGCCATTCATTACAGTTTATTATTAGCTCCACCTTTAAAAATAGGACTCTACTGGTAACCAGGGTAGCTCAAAGACAGAGTGAATGAAGGGGGGAAAAAATTAAAGAAAGAGAGAAATAGTCTGCCTCTGCAAGTACCAAGCAAAACAGGGGGAGAAAGCTGCCCAGTAGAGTCTTAAATCTTAAGAGAGCTAAATTCATCTCTAGGCTAGACTTCCCATCAACATATCAGCGATTAATCCTCCACTTAAACTCTAAAGTTCTTAAAGAGTCCAAGATAAGCACCAGCTTTGTACCACTACAAGGTACTGTAAGGACTGGAATTTTAATTTTGTTGTTGTTGTTTCAGAATTCTTTCTGAACTGAACCTATACAGATTTAATAAAGATGTCAGGAATTTCCAATACCTTATATGCTATCTTAGAGTTGAATGCAGCATTCCCCAAGGTGCTTTCTACCTCATGATTAGAGATCATGAAAATAACTGACTTACGTTCGCTATTTAAAGAGCACATAAAGGTAAAACATGCGTTAGTCATGTTTTCTGGAGCTAATTCAGGACTGATAGACTTTCAAAAGTCAAAGAACTGTACAGAAAAGCTGCATCACCAACTAGTGATATGGGTAAAACCTAGGCTGTTTCAGGACCTGTCAGCTGTCATACTTAATATGTTTGTGCTGCTTTCCACAGAGAACACAGTGTAAGATCTGTGTTGCATTTGTGTTCAAAGATGTCTCACATTTAAGTTGCAGACCATGAGAACTCCACAAGTGGGGATTCCTTTTCCTGAGTGACATGGGAGTGGGTCTCAGGAACCAGAAGCAGAGTGTGCCAGCAGTGACTCTGTGGCCTGCGACGTTTGCCCAACCCCACTGCCCAACCAGCTTTCTCCCGAGGCTGTTTGTGACGGTGTCACCACGGTGCAGTGTACTCCACGGGGTGCTCCTGGGGCTGGTTTTGGGCGCCTGCCATATTGTGTGTCCTTGAGCCTCTGCTAGCCTCTGCTCCACGCATCACTCCCTTGGTGGAAGCCTTGTGCATTTTGCTGCCTTCTCAGCTCCTTCAGGAAGGTCCCAGGCAATTCTGTCTCTGGAATCTGGGATATCTGTGTAATTCAGAAACTTCTGTCGTCCCAGACTCGTTCTGTGCACTTGGAAAGTTTGTGTTTGTTTTTTATTTCATCCCCCTAACACTGTCATTTAGAAAAGAAAAGAAGACGTCACTTTATCTGCAGGGAGGCGCCAGGAAAACCATGCCTTGGAGAAATGAAAGAAACCTGTGCAGATGATTCAGTCGGCTGTTCCCCGGCTCACTGCTCTGAGGCAGGAGCTTGGGAGCAGCTGGAAACAGCGAGGAGCTTTTGCTTTTCAATGTAAGCCATTAACAAGAGGGTGCGCTGACATTGTAGTACTTTGGCAATTCCAGGGCCTTCAGACTAAATACAATAATAAAGCAAAACCTATTCACATGCATGTGTCTGGCCCTGAAGAAGATGAACTCATCTCCAAGTTGTAGCAAATTAGAGATGAGTTGTTGGAGGATCTGGTACAGCAAGTATGTACTAGTAACCGATGGACACTCCAACTTACTAACAACAATATGCTGGACTGGTTAGCGATAATTATAGCCTAATAGTTTGAAACCCTGTATTTTAAATTTTTGTAGTACTTCTTATCTTTAGAATAATGCATGTTTCGTTTGAAAGAGGCTTTTTTTGCCAGTTCATATAATACATCCACCTTTTACTTTCAGTCAAAAAAAAAACAAAAACAACAAAAAAACAGGAACAAACTATAGATTGATGTTCACACATAAGCTTCAAGGTTGAGGGTATAAGAACAGTATGAACAGATATTGATAAATTTCTGTAGATGACTAATTATTGGTTTATGCAGTATAGTTGTGCTCATTTATACACCATTGTGTTTTATGATTAAACCTCTTTCTAAGGATTTGTGTGTTATAACAAACTCGAGGCATTTTAGTCACCTCACCTTACCTTAATTTATCTTATATATCAGTTCCTTATCCTGTCCTCCTATGCATAAGTTCTTAATATCTTGGTTTTCATTTTATAGCAAGTTAAACATTTCTTATACTGTCTTGACCAAGTAAAATTGTAGTGCAAGATGTGACAAATGGTTCTCTTTAAAATTAGATGCTTCAAACTAATATCTTTGAACTTCCGTGCTGCGAGGGAGAGAAAGGAACACGCTTGTGAAAGATTGTATCTTCTGCCTTGCCTGACACCTGACTTTGTGCTGACATACTTCCTAGGCTTTCCCAGAAGAGAAGAGTACACGAATAATAAGATTTCTCTACTCTGGATATGGAGGTTTAATGGCATGAACACTTCCTGAATGAAATACAGACATTAGAGGATAACTCTCTCCTGTTATTTTTGAGGCTTTTACCAATCTTGAGAATAACAAAATGAGATTTGTCTCTTCGAAGGGAAAGGGAGATATCCAGGAGATAATAAGGGACAGAATAAAGGTATAGCCCACAGGATTTGTCTCTTATTAGGAAAGTGAACATTGCCCACCCCCAAACATTTTCCTGCCTTAAACTGCAAAATGTCCTATCAGGCTTTCTTCTTTCTCTGTCGTGCTTGAAGAAACAGATGACTTTGTGTTGTCTTTCCTTCAGAATAAAAAGTAACTGTGATGATTTTGAAAGATATCCCTAAAAGCTTAGGGTGATAGAACTTGGTTACTTTACAGGATAATTTCTAGTTCTTCTATTCAAATTTACATCGTGTCAGCATTTTGTACTTGAAATTATTTTTTAAATGAGGATTACAGATAACATGCAAAAATGCCTTAAGATGCAGAGTAACGCTCAGTTTGTAACTGTCATTCCCTATTCTAGGTGGGTCTTATATTAATCCGTCCTCCTTTTCTTCCCTCTCTATCTTCTTTCTCCATCTCTCCCTCTTTCTCATCTCCACTCTGTCCTTCCCTCCACTCCTCTTTGTCTTCCCCTCTCTCTTGTTTTAGTCCTTTGTTTTGCTATTAGTTGATGTCTCCTCTCTCGCCCCTCACCCCTCTCTGTCTCTGTCTCTCTCTCTTTGTAGTTTCTCATATTGTCTGGATTTAACTTCATCATTTTATGAAGCTGATTAAAACTTTAATGTTCACAACTATTAAGTTTTTTCGGGAGTTGCTTAGACAGTAAAGCAAAATATGATATATCATTTTATATACAAAACATTTTATAGTAATGCTTCTATGGATGCTAGTAAGAGTAGTTAGCATTCTGTAGGCACTTTATGTGTGACAAGTGGACATTCACAGGAATTACTTTCACTTGTGCCTCAACAGTTTTATGAGGCAAATAATAAATTATGGTAAAGTTATTTGTCCAAGGTGCTGTGCATGTTGGAATTGATATTTGAGCCTAGAAACTGTCTCTGGGGTCTGTACTCGTTAGCCCTGTCTTACTACCACTGTACTCTACTGTAGGTAAAAGCTCAGATACTGGTCTTAATTTTTTTCTTTCCTTTTTTTAGAAATCACTTTGACTCATTTTCCTCACACATCTTTATATGAAACTGTATAGAACAATGTTGTGATGCTTGTGTCATTAATTTCACTAAGGTTGTTATCTTTGATATATAGCCATGTAGAACAATTCCTTTGGTTTTGTTGAAAGGATAGGTAGAATTCTTTGATGTCCTAAATGACATGTAATTTGTTGGATAAATATTGCCCTTGTCGCTTAGAAAATCATGCCAGAATTTCATTCATTGTCGTTCCTATATTGTCTAGGACATATTATTAACTTCTGTGTGACTTGATTCAGATATCAC
Source organism: Rhinolophus sinicus (assembly GCF_036562045.2). Classification (NCBI taxonomy): domain Eukaryota; kingdom Metazoa; phylum Chordata; class Mammalia; order Chiroptera; family Rhinolophidae; genus Rhinolophus; species Rhinolophus sinicus. The sequence continues at coordinate 71,624,285 of NC_133760.1, forward strand.
AAATTGAAATTTCACTTTCTTTTAAAGTACGTCAGCAACAGTAAGACCAATATGTAAGGCAATTTTTATAAATGCTATTGATTATCCACCTTAAACTAATTTAATTAAATGTATAGAAAATTCATTTAAAAATATGCTCAATATATTTTTAAGTGAAGTTTAAATCTGTTCTACAGATTATTAAAATTGAAAGGGAAGGATGTTTGTTTACAATAGAATTTTGATATTCTAACAAGTTTTGGATTTTGTATTACAATAAATTATTTTTAAGTGTGGGGTTTTGATTATAACAGGGCTATTTGTTGTGAATTTTATTTACATAGGAAAAGTTCTTATGAATCAACCTTTTTAATTACCAAGGATAACCTTTTACATTTAAGAACAGTTTAAAATCTTGGGCTGCCTTGGAATTCCATCCTTGGCCTTTTGCTCTTTTCAATATTTATGTAAAACAACAGTTGCCTATACAAAAGGATATCTTTTGCAGCATTTTTTATAATAACTTAAATTGGAAACAAATCTTAAGGTCCATCAACAGACGGGTGGTTGAATAAATTATGGCAAAGACATACAAAGGGGATGCTTTACAATCTTAAAATCAATTGTGTAAATCCGTGTGTTGATACAAAAGAAGATCAATATGTAGTGTTATGTAAATATGTTACAGAACAATTTGAATAAGCCATTTATTTAAAAATAAATAATAAAAATGTATTTAGGTACACACACACACACACACACACACACACACAGAGCTATAGCTACATATAGAGGCCAGGACTTCTAAGATACAAATCTCTACCATCATGCAGTTTTAATTGTCACCTTTCACAAGCTCATTCATTCTCATAGCCTCTACTACCATCTCTGTGTTAATAATTCTCCAATCTGTACCTTCATTTGCAGCCTGTTAGCAAAAGTCCAGATCTGAGTTTCCAGCAGCCTTTTAGAATCAGACACTTGAATTTTTCAAATAAGTCCCTTCACCTCTTGTAGTTCTGACCATGGTAAATGATATGTCACCAGCTGTCCACATTCCCATGAAGATGGTAGTTATCTTTAATCGTTGGCTTTAGTCCTTCAGTATTGGATAAACCTCTGATCCATTTGGGCCCTGGAAAATGACTTAGGAGTCTTAAACTTTTTAAAAATTAAAAGCTTCTCTTTGAAACGTGTCTTCTACGTTGAAAGAGCTTTACATGAAACTTCCATCATTGCTCGTATTAATCAGAAACCATGTATTTAAAAACATTTGTACAGTGTTTATCATTGTTTTTAAATGCTTTCAGTTTTTTATTTAATTTCTATTTATATAATTAATAATGAAGATCTTAGTATTTCTTTTAAACTTAATTCTCAGTTTTAAATGATTCAATTGAAAAAGTGATAGCCTTCTATATTCCAGTGAGGTCTTGTAGTGACTTGGTACATTTTACAAGTCCTACGAGGGTCCCTGTTTTATATAAATTTGTTTCAGAATGGTTTTACAGTACTCTTGGCCACCGTGGGCAGGACAATGACCGATGGAAGGAGACCAGCAGATACAGGGAAGGGATGCCGCTTTCTTTATTTAACTAAAGCATATTGCAGATCGCCTGCACAGAGACAGCTGCACGAGCAGGGACACAGGGCTGTGCCTCGGCCAACCAGGCAAGTGTCCCTGGCACCCAGGCCCCAGCAAGGCACACAGCTGCAGATAAGACTGTTGGACACTCTTGAGAATGCATGCCATCAGGCCTTTCTGATCAACTCATTGCCTCCCCTGCTCAAGCATCTTTATTCCCTCTCAGTCCCTCTTAAAGAGCTTGTGACGAGTGTCCATCTACTTTGTCACCAAATCTGAGTAATTGAAAGTAACTCAAAATAATCCCGACTGTTGTTCATGCATTGGGTGAATCCAAATCATTTTCTTGGGCAAATCTTCCATAGGACAGCAGGAAGTGACCCCGGACCTATTTGCAATCACAGAAAACTTGGAAAGATTTTCGACTTCCCAAGAGAACATCTGAACCAGTGCTACCAAATATCTGGTGCTTGGATGTTTAAGTTATGAACCAAGGATGAGTGTTACATCATGTCAATCTTAAAATTATGAAAATAATTTATCCATAGTTGGATCATTTGTTAAAATAATTGTAGCATGAAGAATATTAATAACTATGTGTAATTATTTAAAGACTTTCATTTCTACCCCTGTAGTTGGATCCTTATTTCATATTTTCTATTATAAAATAAGTGATGTGTTTGAAATTTTGTGTCATTGTTATTTGATTATTTTAATAATTCCATCTTTGTAATAGAATTAATGGTAATTTGGTGAAGAAAACATCACTTTAAAAAGCAATCACTAGGTTAGAAATGATAAGGCAAAATTATCATTTGACAAAAGAAGAGCTTATAACTTTCCTGTAGACCAGCAATAGTCAGACAATATAAAGAACACATATTCCTTAGAATCGCAAAATATGTAATACTATGATATGATTTTAACACAGAATGTGTAGGATCTATACAGAAAAAGAAAAAAGTTTAAGACTTTACCAAGGAATATTAGAACAAATTTTAATAAGTGGAGATGTCTCCCTTTTACTTGAATAGAAATACAGTAACTTGAAAATGTCTGTTTCCTTTTTGTTCTAACTAGTATCATCATATCTAATAATATTGCAAAAGTTCAGTGTAGCACAGCTCAGGAGATAAATCTTTAGAACAAGAAGCTCAAAACCAAACCCAAGTTTATATAATAATAATATAAATATCTTTAACTTCTAAACCAAATGAGATTGGGAGAGACGAAAAATTAAGTGAAAATGCCATTTATGGTAATATCACTATGAAATTTCAGACGACTTGAAGATTTAAACTGGAAAAGTGCAAGAAATATAGGTTAATATTCATGTAATTTTTGGTTAAGGAGAGACTCTTTAAGTAGGATGTCAAAACCAGAAACTATAAATCAAATTGATAGAACTTGACTACCTAATATTTTTAAACTAGATATTTTAAAAAGCCATAAACAAGAGTTAAATAGAAAATAACCAAGGGTGACAGTGTTTACCATATATATCAGAAATAATGAAGACTTTATCTTATAAAGAGTTTTGTAAAATCACTAGTTAAAAGAAAGTCTACTAATAGATAAATCAACAACAGTAATAAAAAGGCAAATCATAAAAGAAATGCATATGACTAGTGAAGAAAAAGTGCTCCATCTCAGAAGTAATTAAAAATGCAGTTTAAAGCCTTGTTTAATTCTATGGGATTTGATGTATCACGTATATTTATGAGTTTATATGTCTGTCTCCCTTGCCAGTCTGAGCTCACTTATTTTATTATAGGATCTGTTGTCTTGATTTTTTTGAATGCCCACCTTTTCCCAGTGCAAGTCACACAGCAGGATGGATAAAAGGATACAGAGATGGATGAAATAATTTTTGAAGTTTCATATAACTTATTTAATTTCCAGTGCTGATCATAGATAAGAAATAGGGGTTGAGCCTATTTTTAAGTTCTTAGTTTCTGTCATGGATGGATTACATGTTCACAGTAAGAATTTTGAATTAAGGGATTTGAATGGTGTTTGACATAATTGTTTTACTTTGCATGATTCTCAACATACTTTAAAACAAACATACCAGTAATTTTTAAGAATTCTTTCAGGTCACAGTTTAAATCTAGTTCTCTCTAGATACTCTGAGAGACGATGGGAGGTATCCAGCTATTAAGAATTCAGGTCGAGATGGGGAGGAATATATGGTAGAGTATATAATAATGAAATTATTTATTATCTATAATATTCTGTTAGAACATAAGTTCCAAGAGGATACAGAGTTTAGTTGCTGACACTAGAATAATGTCTATCACATGCAAGGTAGGAACAGGTTTTGAATGAATCAAAGGCCCTCATTCACTTTTGTTTCTCTCCTTTTTTTCTCTCTCCTTTAGTTTTCCACTTTACATCACCATAGTTTTACATAACCTTCATAACCCTCATTATAAGTAGCAGTAAAATATTCCATCTTATGCCACATAACTTACATAATCATTCCCCTAATATTAAATATTTAAGTTGCTTATTCATAATGCTTTAGAGAATATATTCCTGCTTATAGTCTTTTCAGTATTTATGATTATTTTGTAAAGATAAATTCCTCTAAATAGACTTACTGGATGAATAGACATAAACATATATAAATTTCCAGTATACTTTATTTAATAGCAAATACAGTAATGTCAGCTATTTCAGTTGGTATATGAACTACCCTGAGTTTTCATAGCCAGGAAATCCTGCTGTCCTCGTAAAGGGGCTTTGTAGATATTTTACACTGGAAGTCTGAATTCTCATAAATAATACATTCATAGAAATAGAAAAAGGCAATCAATGTATTTTGAGTCAAAGCCAGTTGACAGCAAACGTAATGTATTCTTTTGTCACATAATACAGAGAAGAGAGTAGGAAGATAATTACTGATATTAATTCCTGAAAGTGTTTAAACATGCCAATTAAGTAGGAAACAAAGAAATATTGAAGATAGACCTATTATCTTCTTCCCTCCTCCCCCTGCCTTTCTTTTGGTGGGGGGGAACTTTGGTTTTTAATTCATTCGTTACAGAATTAATAAGCAATTTCTAACTAAGTATCTTTCAGCTTTTATTTTTCACAGGAGAAATTGTCAAGATGGTGTCAGTTTATGTTTGTATCCTGCAATGTTGGGATTTATAAGGACTGTTTAGTGCCTCTATATTAATATGTATGCACCTCTTAAAAATTGGACATTTGGGCAAATGTCAGTAAAAGCTTATTGTGTTCGAGTTAGGATCTGCAAGTTTCCTTGTACCTTAACTTCTCCCTGCCTGAAAGCGTGTCATGTAAGCCTTCCTCACTTCACAGGAGCTGGCCATGCTCTTGAGTTAGAGGTTCCAGACCTTGTAGGTAGATGGTGGATGAGTTCTTATCGATTGCCTAGGAGGTCCTGCGATTCTCACCTATTTCCTGCCTTCATTGGTTTGGGGAATGGATAGCCGGGGTTCCCTTCCAAGTCCCAGATTACTAATAATTTCCTGTAAATTTTAGCTACCTCTTTGATTTCTGGTAAATTACTGTCTATACTTGTCATATGTCGATTAGGTTCCTCATGTGACTTCTCTAAGCTTGTCTGTACCTTATCGCCCTTCCTAGCATCCTGTTAGCTCTCTAAATGTACACAAGTCCAATCTTTGAAAAGTCATTGTGGTCTTGGGATTGGAAAAGATAGTAAACAGTTCATACTCAAAGAGCATGGTTCTAGTGAACATTTTTACAACACCAAATGGGACACTGAGAGTTGACAGAAATATAAAGGGAAATTGACAAAATCTCTGTCTTGCTGTGAGATCATAATTCTTCTACTTGCTGTACTTTTTTAAAAAAATTTTTGGGAACTTTATTCAGCAAAGAATCTTCCGAATGCTTTAAAGAAGTATGTATGTTCTCGTTCTCTCTCTCTCTCTCTCTCTCTGCTTATATATTATAGATACTATACTGGAGGTTTAGAATTTTTCCTAAATCAATAAGAATAAAATAGGTTTAAAAAGCACAGCTAACAAGCTTGATCTTATGGCCATATATACAACTCGTACTCACGATGGAGGATAGTTTTCTTTTTTTTTTTTTTAATTAAAATTTACTGGGGTGACAATTGTTAGTAAAGTTACATAGATTTCAGGTGTACAATTCTGTATTACATCATCTATATCTGACATTGTGTGTTCACCACCCAGAGTCAGTTCCCTTTCCATCACCATATATTAGACCCCATTTACCTTCTTCTAGAGCCTCCCTCCCCCCTTACCCTCTGGTAACCGCTAAACTAGTGTCTGTGTCTGTTTTTGTTCCTTCATTTGTTTGTCTTGTTCTTTTGTTGTTTTCAGTTTTACATACCACATATCAGTGAAATCATATGGTTCTCTGCTTTTTCTGTCTGACTTATTTCGCTTAGCATTATAATCTCAAGATGCTTTCATGTTGTCACAATGGTACCATTTCATCTCTTCTTACCACTGAATAGTATTCCATTGTGTATATATACCACAACTTCTTCATCCATTCATCTATCAAAGGACATTTTGGTTGTTTCCATGTCTTGGCCACCGTAAAACAGCTTCAGTGAACATTGGAGCACATATGTCTTTACGGATAAATGTTTTGAAATTTTTTTGAGTAGATACCCAGGAGAGGGATTGCTGGGTCATATAGTAATTCTATTAATGTTTTGAGGAACCTCCACACTGCCTTCCATAACGGCTGCACCAGTCTGCATTCCCACCAACAGTGTATGAGGGTTCCTTTTTCTCCACAGCCTCTCCAACACTTGTTACTATTTGTCTTGTTGATGATAGCCATTCTGACTGGGGTGATATCTCATTGTAGTTTTTATTTCCATTTCTCTGATGATTAGTGATGTTGAGCATTTTTTCATATGTCTATTTGCCATTTGTGTGTCCTCTTTGGAGAAATGTCTCTTCAGGTTCTCTGCCCAGTTTTCAATTGGGTTGTTTGTTTTTCTCTTGATGAGTTGCATGAGTTCCTTGTATATTTTGGATATTAACACATTGCGTATGGCGGGGTTTAAATCACTCATACCCCTCTGTTCCAGCAGGTTTTTAAAAGAAACTACTTTAAAATGCACTCTTCTCTTTAAAGCGTAAATGCTTCTATGTCATTTATTATTTTTCTATGGAATTTTTTAGGATTTATTCACCTATGATGTTAGTAATCCCTCCTGGTGTGATACTGCAGAAAGCAGCTTCCTTTGTGCAGTGGGACACGGCAAAAATTGCATATGTATCGAGTTTCACTTCTCACTTTTTTTGATGCGCACACTTTACATACCCGTGTGTGATATTTTTTCTTTCCTCTTCCCACTATGGGCTCCAGATGATGCGTGGCCAAATCTCCCGAGAGCCTGGCCGGATTGTCTTCCTTGAGGGCCCGCTGCGTAGGCACTTTCACAGCTGGTTCCCTGTCGCCACTCGTCTCACCTCCCTGTCTTGGCCTCTCACTGCTCTCTGCCCAATCTTTTGAATTTCTCATTATCCGTCCTTAACGCATGGCTCAGAAAAAAACGAAGATTCTCGTAATCCGAACGCAACGTGTTAACCCCTTATTGGAAGCACTGTTGGCAAAAATCTTCTCCCATTCAGTTGGTGGCCTCTTTATTTTGTCGATGGTTTCTTTTGCTGTGCAGAAGCTTTTAAGTTTGATATAGTCCCATTCATTTATTTTAGCTTTTACTTCCCTTGCCTTTGGAGTCAAATTCATAAAATGCTCTTTGAACCCAAGTTCCATAAGGTTAGTACCTATGTTTTCTTCCATGCACTTTATTGTGTCAGGTCTTATGCTTAAGCCTTTGGTCCATTTTGAATTAGTTTTGGTACATGGTGACAGAGGGCAGTCCAGTTTCATTCTTTTGCACATGGCTATCCAATTCTCCCAGCACCATTTATTGAGGAGCCTACCTCTTCTCCATTGTACGTTTTTTTGCTTCTTTGTCAAAAATTATTTGTCCGTATTTATGTGGGTTTATTTCTGGGTTCTCAATTCTATTCCATTGGTCTTTGTGTCTGTTTTTCTGCTGGTATCATGCTGTTTTGATTATTGTTGCCCTGTAGTACAAGCTAAAGTCAGCAATGTTCTTTTTTCTTAGGATTGCTTTGGCTATTTGGGGTTTTTTTTGTGGTTCCATACAAATCTGATGATTTTTTTGTTCTATTTCTTTAAAAAATGCCATTGGGATTTTGATGGGGATTGCATTAAATCTGTATATTGCTTTGGGTAATATGGCCATTTTAACTATGTTGATTCTTTCAATCCATGAGCACAGAATGTCTTTCCATTTCTTTGTGTTTTCTTCAATTTCTTTCAAAAATGTCTTACAGTTTTCAGCATATAGGTCTTTCACATCCTTGGTTAAGTTTATTTCTAGGTATTTTATTCTTTTTGTTGCAATTGCAAAAGAAATTGTTTCTTTTTTATTTCTTTCTCTGAGATTTCATTGTTAGTATATAGGAATGCAGTGGACTTTTGTATGTTGATTTTGTAGCCGGCAACTGTACTGTATTTGTTTTTATTTTCTAATAGCTCTTTAGTGGTGTCTTTAGGATTTTCTATATAAGCATCATGTCATCTGCAAAGAGTGATAATTTAACTTCTTCATTCCCAATTTGGATGCCTTGTATTTCTTTCTCTTGCCTGATTGCTCTGGCAAGGACTTCCAACACTATGTTGAAAAGCAGAGGTGATAGGGGACAGCCCTGTCATGTTCCTGAACGTAGAGCAAAGGGCTTCAGTTTTTCACCATTAATTATGAGATTAGCTGAAGGTTTGTCATATATGGTCTTTATTATGTTAAGGTATTTTCCTTCTATACCTATTTTATTAAGGTTTTAATCATAAATGGATGTGGTATCTTGTCAAATGCTTTTTCTGCATCAATTGATATAATCATATAATATTTGTCCTTTATTTTGTTTATGTGATGTATCACAGTGATGGATTTGCGTATGTTGAACCATCCTTGTGCCCTGGGGATGAACCCCACTTGGTCGTGATGAATAATCTTTTTAATGCATTGTTGTATTCGATTTGCTAGAATTTTGTTTAGGATTTTTGCATCTGTATTCATCAGAGATATTGGTCTGTGGTCTGTAGTTTTCTTTTTTTGTGCTGTCCTTACCAGGTTTTGGTATCAGGGTAATGTTGGCCTCATAAAATGAGTTAGGGAGTACTGTCTCTTCTTCAATTTTTTGGAAGAGTTTGGGCAGGATTGGTATTAGATCCTCTTTGAAGGTTTGGTAGAATTCACTAGTGAAGCCATCTGGTCCTGGACTTTTGCTTTTGGGAAGGTTTTGGATGACTGATTCAATTTCGTTACTGGTGATTGGTGTGTTTAGATGTTCCAGTTCTTCATGGTTCAGGCTTGGAAGGCTATATGTTTCTAAGAACTTGTCCACTTCTTCTAGGTTATTGAATTTGGTGGCATATAGTCCTTCATAGTATTCTTGGATGATCCTTTGTATTTCTGTGGCATCCGTGGTAACTTCCCCTCTTTCATTTCTGATTTTGTTTATTATTGTCTTTTCTCTTTTTGTCATAGTGAGTCTAGCCAAGGGTTTGTCAATTTTATTAATCTTTTTAAAGAACCAGCTCCTTGTCACATTAATTTTTTCTATTGTCTTTTTGTTCTCTATTTCATTTTGTTCTGCTCTGATTATTATTATTTCCTTTCTTCTGCTGACCTTGGGTTTCATTTGTTCTTCTTTTTCTATTTCTTTAAAGTGTAACGTGAGGTTATTTATCTGGGATTTTTCTTGTTTCTTTATATAGGCATGTAATGACATAAATTTCCCTCTTAAAACTGCTTTCACTGCATCCCAAAAATTTTGGTAGGATGTATTTTCATTCTTACTTTTTCTATGTATCTGTTGATCTCGCCTATTACTTCTTTAACCTGGTCGTTCTTTAAAAGTATGTTGTTTAATCTCCACATATTTGTGGGTTTTCCTGCTTTCTTTTTGCAGTTGATATTCAATTTCAAAGCCTTGTGATAAGAGAACATGCTTGGTATGATTTCAACCTTGTTAAATTTGTTGAGGCTAGTTTTATGTCCCACTATATGGTCTATCTTTGAAAATGTTCCATGTACACTAGAAAAAAATGTATAGTCTGATGTTCTAGGACGAAGTGCTCTATAAATGTCAATTATGTCCATTTTATCCAATGTGTCATTTAGGTCTGCTATTTCTTTATTTGTTTTCTTTTTGCATGATCTATTCATAGAGTTCAATGATCTATTTAGGTCCCCTACTATAATTGTGTTTTGGTCAAGTTCTCCCTTTAGTTCTGTTAGTAGTTGCTTGGTATATTTTGGTGCTCCCTGATTGGGGGCATAAATATTGATGACTGTTATGTCTTCTTGTTTTATATCCCCTTTACCATTATGAAATGTCCATCTTTGTCTCATTAACTTTTTTATCCTGAAGTCTGTTTCATCTGATATCAGTATGGCTACACCTGATTTTCTCTGGATACCATTTGCTTGGAGTGTCAATTTCCACCCTTTCACTTTGAGTCTTTGCTTGTCCTTGTAGCTGAGATGTGTCTCTTGGAGACAGTGTATAGTTGGGTTTAGTTTTTTCATCCAGTCTGCTACTCTGTGCCTTTTTATTGGTGAGTTCAGTCCATTTACATTTAGGGTGGTTATTGATATGTGAGGATTTCCTATCATTTTATCTTTGGTTTTCTGGTCAGACTGTGTCTCCATTGTTTCTTTGCCTTTTTGTTGTTGTATATTATTTCTCTGTGATGGTATTCTATGATTTTTTCCCTCTGTTTCTTCTTTTATTACATTATATATTTCAGTTCTAGATTTTATTTGAGTAGTTACCATTATGTTTATGTAAAAGAAAGTTTGATGTTTAGAGTATTCCATTTTCTTCAGCACGCTTACTTTCTCCATTCCCATATTCCAGTTCAGGCCTTTACTCTCCCCCTTTTTATGTTTTGGTTGCCACAAATTGTTCCTGTTGATAGTGGTCGAATAGCCTCCTTTAGTATTTCTTATAGTGCAGGTCGTGTATTAGAAAATTCCCTCAGCTTCTGTATGTCTGGAAAGGTCTTTATTCCTCCTTCATATCTAAAGGACATCTTTGCTGGATATATTATTCTTGGCTCATAATTTCTCTCTTTCAATAGTTTGAATATTTGATTCCACTCCCTCCTGGCTTGCAGAGTTTCTGCTGAGAAATCTGGTGATAATCTAATGGGCTTTCATTTGTAGGTTACAGTCTTCTTTTCCCTGGCTGCTTTGAAGATTCTTTTTTTGTGGTTAATTTTTGACAGCTTCAATACAGTGTGCCTTGGAGAAGGCCTGTTGGGGTTGAGGTAATTAGGTGTTCTATTTCCTTCTTGGATTCGAGGATCCAGCTCTTTCCATGAGTTTGGGAAGTTCTCATCGACTATTTGTTTGAATATACTCTCTGTTCCCTTCTCTCTTTCTTCTCCTTCTGGTATGCCCATTATTCTTATATTGCTCTTTCTGATGAAGTCAGAAAGTTCTTGTAGAGTTCTTTCGTTTCTTTTAAGTCTCAAGTCTCTTTCTTCTTCCATCTATGTCATTTCCAGATTTCTATCTTCAATGTCACTGATTCTTTCCTCCATCTGGTCAACTCTACTACTTAAGCTGGCTGTTTCGTTCTTCGTTTTTTTTTATTGAGTTCTTAATCTCCAAAACTTCTGTTTGGTTCTGTTTTAAAATTTGAATCTCTTTGGTAAAATACTCATTTTGTTCTTTGATTGTGTTTCTGATTTCATTAAACTGCCTGTCTGTATTGTCTTGCATCTCGTTGAGTTTTTTCAGAACTGCAATCTTGAATTCTCTGTCATTTAAGTCACATATTTCCACGTCTTAAGTTCATTTTCTGGAGACTTTTCATTTTCTTCCTGAGCTGTTTTGTTACCTTTGGTTATTCATGGCAATTAATGATTTATTAGTTCTCTTGCTAGACATCTACAGGAGTAGGTTCTCCAACAGGTTGATAGAAAGAGGTTTGTCTTTTGTTTTGCAGTAGGTGTTGGTAGAATGTTTTATTTTCTCTCCGACTGCAGCCTTTTATTCTCTCTCACACTGTAGTGTTATATTTTCTCTGCAATATTCCGGCTTCTCACACCATAGGGGGATTTCCTGGAAGGTGGGCTTCTCCTGTGTGAAAAGGTCTCCTGGGTCATACAGCACCGCCTCTGTGTGGATGCAGAGAGCTTCTGAAGTTCCAAAGCTATTCCTGAATCATATTCGGAGCCCGTGTGTTTCAGCAGCTCTGTTTACTCCTGCAGGGATCTGCGCAGATAGGTGAGGACAGGGATGGGGTGGGTTGTGAGAGGTGGCCCAGAGCAAAGGCGGCGACCACCACCACATCCGGTCCTGCTTCCACAGGTCCCTCCCCTTTGCCAGAACTAGTTGGGCTGCAAATCTGTGTCTGTGGACCACAGTTCTCAGAACAGCAAATACTGTTCTTTTGATCTGACACTGCTACTGTTCCACTTCTAGCACCAGGCAGGTGGGGGTGGGGTGAGCTCTGGGAGGGGAGGGAGGGGGCGGCTAGTCTCAGTGCCTAAGGCTTCCGTTCTCTGCTCAGCAGTGAGGGCTTAAACCACTGTTTTCAGCCTTCTTCCCTCAGTCTTTTCTCCGAGGTCTCTGCTGTGAGCGTTGGGTTCAGCCATGTTATATGCTGCTCCCTCAGCCCTGTGGGCCATAAGCGGAGCCCTAGCAGTCCGGGTTCTTCCCTCTCCCACAGCTGCAGTAGTTCCGGGAAGCAGCGAGCTCGGAGCACTGAGCTAGGTCTGCGTCCTGCGCCTGCGCGGCTCCCTCTCCGCACTTCTCCCTTCCCTCCTGCCCCACTTGCGCAATTTGCCCACCTTTAGGTGATTTCAGTAGTGAGACTCTTAGTCTTGCCTGTCTGCTGCACAGGTATACACATGACTTGTATTCATCTTTTTGTTATTGGTATATCTTATTACAAGATTATAATACAGTTTTTCCCTTGCTTAAAAGGTCTATACATTTTCTTGGCACCGTGTGTGTGTGTGTGTGTGTGTGTGTGTGTGTGTGTGTATGTATGTATAGCTTTCAAGGGCTGCAACCATGTCTGTGAAGCCGCCCAAGGTGCTGGAGCTGTCATAGCCCTTCCTGTTCCACTTCCGGTTGCAATCAATAAAGGCTGTTCCTACCGTAAAAAAAAAAAAAAAATTTATATATATATATATATATATATATGTATTATATATATACTCTCTCTATGTATATATATAGAGAGAGAATATATATAATTGAATACACACACACACACACACTCATATGGAAAGAGAGAGAGAGGTTGTAGATACATAGATACAGATATATGAAAATGTCTTAATGAGTTAGTTTTCCAAATAAAAGATATGTTATGGGACTCTACTCTAGAGTTGCCATCCAGATTGCCTGACTGTATTCAAAGCTTAAGATTCTACACACTAAACTGAGAATTTTTCTCCACTCCCTTATTTGGGTTTATTTTGCCACCCATTTTTATTTTTATTCCCATTTTAGCTCTGATTTATCTCAGATCATTTTAATTGTATGAAATAACAAAAATTTTTTTGCTAACTCCTTTCAAAACTCTAAAGTAGAAATTACGCTGCTTTCCATCCTAATTAAATCTCTCTTCCCTCTGGCATATGACTTTAATTTCAAAAGATCAAATTGTATCTGGATGCTAGTTTCTTTAGTCATTGAAATGGCCTCTGCTTTACTGTATACATATTGTGATATAACTGCTGTGGTAGGAGAGGAGGACATCAAATTATTTGTTCAATTTTTATTACACTTGCTTTGCTTCAGTTTTCTGTATTTCCCAAGCTTTCTGAATAAGATTTAGAAAAGTGTAGATAGTGCCATGAAGATGGTAAATTATTTTTTTAAAAGCAATGTTAGAAATAGGTATTTGTATTTGGTGATATATTTTAACAGAAATCTTTACTTTGTTAAATCGCACTTTTTCTCATATATATTTTTCTCAGTGGTATTTACTGAATCTCGTGCCTGTGATCTCTCAGAGTTAGGAGAAATATTGATAAGATTTTTTAATATCAGGTGTGTGCCAGTTAAGTTTGTAGATATACTAGAAGGAAGCTGTATGGTAAAAGGAGATGCTATTAATTAAAAGATAAGCCAAGAAAACATGTTGTTTTATGATGATGATTTGAGAAGCCAGATGTTGGCAGACTTATCCCATTCCTAGGAGAGTGTATTGGGAAACAAACAGAAAAACACTCAATTTTATGATGCTATTTCTTTCCCTTTGACTGCAGCTTTAAAAAGTCATGCAAAGTAATAGGCTTGAGATAATTCACTTTTCAAAATATAAGTAAAATATCTCGTAAAGACTTTTCAAGAAGAGATGGGGTAAAATCCTCAGCATGCAAAAATAACTTTCTGAGAAACTACTTCTTAAATAACTAAACCCTTAACAGTTTTCCGCAGCCATCCATAAGAAATGATGTTATAATTTTTATTTGAATTAGTAAAATAGTCTTTAATAGCTACATCTGTAATGCTTTACGTAAAGTTAACCTAAATTCTTACTGCACACTAGTTTTGTACTATACCCTGCTAATTTTTGGAACAGCTGAATAATTATTACAAGCTGTAAAGTTTATTGTTCTTTTCCTTCTTGATTGAGCCATCTGTCAGAAACAAAAGCAAAGATAAAAATCTCATTGAGCCACCAAAGATTCTGTATTTCTTAATGTCACTTCTAAGGAGACACATTTATCGGGAAAAAAATCAATGCCGCATTTCCAAGAAAATTTTTTTACTTCATTGCAGATGGGGAACTCAAGGAGATTTCACCACTACCCACCCTCGGCCTGTGGTCAAAGTAAAACTCTTCACAGAAAGTACCGGAGTCCTGGCTCTTGAAGACAAAGAACTGGGAAGGGTGAGTTCTGGTCAGCTCTCTTTCTGAGGCTGCACAATTGTAACTTCTTTTGATTCGAGTTAAACTGAACCAGTATGCAGTGTGTGAACTTTCTGTTCACAAATTACACAAAATAATTTATTTGTAATTTCCCATGAACGAAGCATACATCTCTAATTTATTAAACATAATTTTCAATAACGGAGAAAGTATCGTGACAGGCTTTGGGAGGGTAAGGGATGCATATAAGATCATAGCCAGTGACTCAATCATTCTTGTCACATGTGTACTCTGCTGAGTATGAATGGTACAGGCCAATTTGTCCTTCTTGGTGAAGGGTAATTCTCATTAAAACATCTCTCTCCACAGGTTAAAAGCATTATCATTATATTTGAAACCATCTGTTCTTTGTGTTTATAATAATTTGACTAATTATAGATATCTCTTAAGTGTATTTATCTCTCTTAAGTCTCCCATTTTCCTCATAAGAGGAGTCTTCCTCACCCATCTTTTAATACTAAATTTTTTTTATAGTCACCACCTCAAAGCTAGAATATATTTATCCTCTCATTCCAGTATGTCTTCACTATGCTCAGCTTCTATTAGCAGTAAAAGCATTAAAATTATGGTAGATTTGTGATCTTAACACCTCTCTGTATAAAACATATATCTGCACTCTTGCTTATGAAGTAGGTGTGTTCCAGTTAGTAGGGTATAAAGCCTTCTGCAGTGTGGGTCTATCTTACCCAGTGCTGAACACTGCACTTATAGATATTTTCCACGGAATAAAGCCTTTGGAAATCTTACTTGACAATTTCAGGTGATGATGGGCAGCTTGTGTGATGCTAGATGTTGAAGGATACTGGGATCATTCTGTCTACTGGAATGTTCTTTTTTCCCCCAAAGTTGGGATGTCAATTCATTTCAAGTCCTCCTCCTCTTCTATATCCTTTACACTGTTGGGATTTTTTTCTTTGCTGGTGATTTTATGAATCTATCCCCACACTCCAGAGATGGTGAGTCTGCACTCACATCCCAGACTTCCTCTTCTGTTTCCTTTTTGCATGTACCTGTTAATGCCTAAGAGAGCTGAACCATACCGTGCATTCATTCATGTACGTATGTATTTGCACATGTATTCATTCAACAAAGGGATACAGGGAGCATAACCCAACAGAAGAGTCCTGGAAATTACACATGGTTGGATGGATTTATGAATGGCATTTTTCATTTGAACTATTATTACATTAATTTTTCCCTATTCCCTCCTGTAGCTGTTTTTCACTGTCTAATAGCAGCCAGTTTAAGACTAATGCTATGATATAATTCTTGAGATACTTTTAATTCATTTCTCAGCTGGCCAAATATGTATTTAAGCAATTTTAAATTGGGTACATAAGTAGCATATTTTCCAGTCATATTTCTGAGAAAGGCTTATGCTCCCTTGCTCCCTTCACACAAGAAAGACAACTTTTCTATGTACACAAGTTTCTCAACCTCAGCACCACTGATATTTCGACCAGGACAATTCTTTGTTGTTGGGTGCTCTCCTGTGCGTTTTATGATATTTAGCAGCATCTCTGACCTCCAGTCAGTAACTCCAGTTGTCCCCCTTCACCTTAAATCAAGACAATCAAAAATGTCTCCAGACATTGCCAAATGCATCCTGAAAGGTGTGCAAAAACCACCCTTGCTTAAGAACTATTGATCTAAACGAATGACCTTCGTAAGTCCCATGGGTACGTAAATATCATTTGTACAAGTATATAAATGACGTCCAGTTCTTTTATTTTTCTTCCTTGGAGCTTCAGATTTATATATCCAACCTGCAGACTTGTTATCTCTAATTGTATATTAACAGATATCTCAAACTAAATATTTTTGAGGAGAACTAAAGATTGGCATCCCCGTGAAGTCTTCCATAGTTGTCAAGCCACTGACCACGCCATTCCCTTTAATTCTCTTGCCTTCACTCTAATACCCAATCTGTTTGCAAGTTCTGTCAGCTTTGCCCTAAATTTATCCTGAATCCATCAACATCTTAACTTCTCCTCTCCCCTAATTCAGGACACCATGATTTCTCACATATACTACTGTGATAGGCTGCTCACTACTTTCCCATTTATCATCTTGTCCCCTCTGATCCAGCTTTCACACCTCAGCCACTATGATCTATTTGAAATTCAAAACAAATCACATCATTCTGTCCTTAAAATCATCCAATGTTTTCTCATTTATTAGAAATCAAAACCAGGCTCCTTGTCAAGGTGTAGCATGTCAAAGGATGGTTCTCAAGGTGAAACAGCACCTGCAGTAGCAGGAGACCCTCAGACCCTGCTGCAGAGCTGCTGGGTCAGAAACTCTGGGGCCAGGGGTTGGCGGCCTGTTTTAACAAGGCCTCCTGGTAACTTAGCCACAACCAACAGTGAGGAGCCCTGCTCTGCGTGAACAGATCCCTCTCCAAATTCATCTCCTGTTGCCTGTGGTAACCACCTCACTATCATTCTTCTCTCACACTTGGTTTTATTTCTGTTCCTCAAACATGTCGTACTCATTCTGCTTTAAACTTTAGGTCTTTAGATGTGTTATTGTCTGAACACGTGTGCACGTGCACAATTAGAAGAAATTGGTGATTATCTCTGGGTGGTAATGTCTCCTATGTGTTTATTTACATTTATACTTAGAAACAGTAACAACCGTTTTTGTTGTTGTTGTTTTTAATTTGAAGGAAAAGACCTTCCATGGTCTGAAATCTGCAGTCAAAAGTTTTTAAAGTGAACTTTTAAAATTCAAATTTGGGGTAGCATATGCATTTGAAAGATGAGTAACAGAGCCTATAAAATTGTTTAATGCCACACGGACATACCACTGCACACCTACTAAAGTTTCTAAAATACAAGAAAACTAACAATAACAAATGCTGACAGGGATGCAAAGCCACAGACACTTACTCTGTCCTGGTAGAAATGTGAAATGATACAACTGTTTGGAATGTAACTTGCCAGTTTCTTATAAATTTAAATGTACACTTACCATATGACTCAGCATGCCCTCCTAGCTACTCACCCAAGGTTTTATAATGTGTCTGCCCTGCACATGAATGTTTATAACAGCTTTACTCATAATTGCAAAAAGCTGGAAGCAATAAGATGTCTTTCAACAGAGAAATCAATAAACCAATTGTGGACTACATGCAATGGGATTCTATTCAGTAATAAGAAGATACAAGCTATTCATTCACCCAGCAACATAGATGAGGCTTAAATGCAAGCGAAGGAAGTAAAACCCCAAAAGACTACATATTGTATGATGAATTATAGAAAGGGCAAAACCATAGGGACAGAAAACAGATGGTCGTTTGCCAAGCATGGACCGAGGGAGAAGTGGTTGGCTACAGAGGGATGTACAGGGAACTTGTAAGGTGAAGGAATGTTGTCTCTGGTACTGGGTGTTGGATGCATGAATATATATATTCGCTGACACCCATCACAAAGAATGTGCTTTAATGTATGCACACACACACACACACACACCAATACCAACCCACCAACCAGGGGTGTCAAGGGCATCCCAGTAGGGAATGCAGACTGTGACTAATGAACTTAATTGTATTACAAAGATATGACACACCTGCACTGAAAGGGGTGATGAAAAGAGAAGCACACCTAAGCAAGCAAAGAGGAAAACAGTAACCTGCAAGCCCTGCCTTCACCAAGTGATGAAGATGAACACGGCCCGTGATGCCCCATAGCTGTCTTGTTAGGGACGGTGAGGCTATGAGAAGGGCACACTTCACGTCTGTGATATTCTTTCCAAAACCCCCACATAAACCCCATCTACTTATGAGGAAAACATCAGACAAAACCAGACTGAGGAACATTGTACAGAATAGTTGGCCAGTATTTGTCAAAGCTGTCAAGGTCATGAAAAACAAGACTGAAAAACTGTCATGGATCAGAGGAGACTAAGGAGACGTGACAGCTACATGCAGTGTAGTGTCCTGGATTTAATCTTGGAATAGAAAGAGGATGTTAATGGAAAAACTGGTGGAATCCAAATGGAGTCTGGGGTTTAGTTAACAGCAAGGTACCAATGTTGAGGTAGACAGGAACTTTCAGTAATATTTTTGCAAATTTTCTGTAGAACTTAAATTATTCCATAATGCAAAGCTTGGTTTTAAAAAGATGTTTAGTAAAGAAGGCTATTAAATATTTTTGCAAAATGCTTCATCATATATTTTCTAAAAGAAACATTTTTTTTTAACATCAATTCCATTATCACACTTAGGAAACTTAATATTGATTAAGTAATATGTGATAGACAGTCAACGTTCAGAGTTGCCTAATTATCCCACCGTGTCTATGAAAACTGGAGTTGCCTCTCATCCAGAATACAATCCAGGACCGTGTATTGCATTTGATTGTCATGACTCTAATATCCTTTATTTTACAATGCCTGCCTCTTTCTTTTTGTTGTTGTTTTTTTTTTGGCTGTTGTGATAATAACATAATGACATTTGGGAAAAGTTTGTAGAATGTTTTTCATTCTCTGTCTTATTGTTTTTTTTTCATGATTGGATTCAGGTTAACATTTTTGGGGAAGAGCATTTCCTAGTATGTGTTTTGTGCTTCCCATTGCATCATGTCGAGAGTCATATAGTGGCATTTTTTCCCCCTAATATTGGTGCTGTTAACTAAGTACAATCCCATTATTCTTTGCTTTTTGGCACTTGAGATGCTAACAGACTCAGCTTGTGTTCTCCCTGTCCCAGGCCTATAATGAGCCCTGGGTCCTTTTAGTGATACTGGAATTTACAAACCACTTTCTATGTATTATCACTTCTGGTTAAGAAACATATAGTCAAAAAAACCATCATGAGGCTCCCCACAGAATCACTATATTATCTCATTTTCTGTTTTATAGTACATACAAAATCATTTTAGAAATCCCATACCAGTACCACAACTATCAACAAACTTACAAAGTAAAGATCAGTATTTCTTTGCAGTTTTTTTGTGTGTGTTTTTTTGTCCTTAGAATACATCATAGTAAGGATATATGTCTGTTACTGTGATCAAAAGTAGCTCAATGAAATAGAAGATAAAACTTCTTAATATTCTAAATGGTAAATTACTGAAGAAACTACAGTACAGGTTCAGTCATTACAGAGATTTTCGACAACAAATCTATCAGACAATAGTTTTCACCAGAGCAGCTTACCAACAGGCTTATTTGATAGTTTTGCCATACTAAGTAAGCTTCCTTCCAGGGCCTTGTCATCAAGTGTGATCTGGAGGCATTTATTCTCTGGATCTCAGACCCTTTATCTGTAAGTTGAGCAAGATGAAATAAAAACTCTCTGTTGTCATTTCTTGTTCTAATACTCTATCACTGTATTGGTTTCCTGGTTATCATTACCACTTACTATTCAAACATAATCCCATTCACTCCTCTTTAAGGATCATTGAGCCATCCCATGTTTAGATACGGAAAATGAGAACCGGAGAGCTTATGACCTGTTTTGCAGTGCAAAAGGCAGGATTTGAACTCGGGTTTTCTGACCCCAGAGTCTGTGCCCTAAAGTAATCATTAAATACTACACCTGATAAAACGAGAAAATCCGACAATGCGTGACCATCGTGGTGTGAGTGTGGGCCAAGTTAATTTCACGATTTAGCGCAAGAACCAAATATTCCTTAAGGTAAAGTCGCTTTCCGCACAGCCATTGAACATGTTTTATGTCACTTTATACAGCGGCGTGAATCTCACTGGGGGCTCCCCGGCTGCCTGTGTGCTTTTATTGCTCTAGGTGCTTCTCCACTCTGTGCACGGAAGAGCCGCCTCTGGGAGTGTGTGAGCAGATGCAAGTTCCGGGTCCACACTTTCTTAGTTGGTTTGGGGTGAGCCCAGGAAGGAGTATTTTAAGCACTGCTCAGGAGATACTAACATGCATCTAGGGTTGAGAATGGCTGTACGCTGATACAAATACGCAGCAGGTTTTAGAACTAGTAATTCATAAGGGTAAGAAAAAAGTGCATCCTAGCAGATAGTTTTGTGAAATGATAGCTCAAATTTAGATAGGCATCGACAGTGGAAGGTTGTGTTCTCTGGCAAGTGCCTGACATGCAGATTTTGTTTGTAGATGGCAGATGCCAATACTTATTTATGGAAATGGGGGTGGCAGATGGAGATTTCTCATCTGAATTGGTGGCCAACCCTCCACCAGGTGCTAAGGGAATACCTGGAGGCAGAAGAGAGTATTATTCCTATTATGGGTATGTCCTAGCAGCTAAATAGTTGACCAGTCAAGCACCCGAAGTCTACAGTTCATTATAATCAAGATGATTTTGTCCCAAAAAACTCTAAAAGCAAGGCTTACCTAACATAACCGTAGAAAGATCTAAATAATGATGATCCCACAGGACATTTTTCTGAGGACAATATAATTTTCATTGAGTCTTTCAGAATGAGTTATTGTACTCCTGCGTAGCTATTTAACTTGCCCAATGGTATTCTTGGGTACAAGATGAATTTTTGAAGTCTCTACCTAAATACATTTTTAGTTTTAGAAGTGTAGCTATGCAGATATTCTTTCTGACAGTTGTTAGAAAAATGACCTATTGTCTGTTCCTACACTCTGCGTTCCTGGCATGGGTACCAGCTCGTTACACACAGGAGAGGATGCTGGCTTGTCTTCCTCCCAAGGATGGAGAAGCATGCACATCAGAGAATTTGTTTTCTTTTACAGAGCAGTGGGGCCAGAACAACTTACTTTGTCTAATTTTATTAAATAATATGTCAAGATAGCAAAAGGCTAAAAGTTTGCTCACCCTTTTGAGAGTAGTAATATTCTTGAAATTAAGGTTTTCATTTCACATGGTTCTTGCATCTTTTTATCTTTCTGTTGGAATATCTGTACTTCCGTTCAACATTTCTTAATATGGAGGTGTTTGTACCTAATGATTCCCAGTGACAGTCATTATGCTTGTTTTACAAATGTATATACTATATGGAAACAGCAGGTGTGACTTTCAGGTACATTTTAAATGTTAAGATAAATGAGCCTTGCTGAATTGATTATTCCATTAAAATGAACTATTATCTTTCAAGCAGCTTGTTCCATCTTAATGTAGCAAGTAAAAATTAGCCCATATATTTGCCTTTCTCATCAAGTTGTTTCTTCTGTGTGCTTTATGAAGCATCAAAGGAGCTCCATCTGAGGAGTTACCAGAATATACATGATTTTTGTTTGTTTCTGAAATTTGACAGGAGAGAAGCAATATAGTGGTGTGCTTAAACACCTGTCTTCTTGGGAGGGAACTACGGTCTTAGAAACTCTATTTCCCTGGTCAGTCTAATTCTCTTGCCCCTCTTGTGTTTCTGGAGTGTATTCTTTTTGTGTTTTTCTGGTTAATTTGAATTTTATGTAATTTTGTCATTCTCATTTATGATAACATTTTTAGGAGCCGCGTTAGTTATTGTAGCCAAATTCAGCATATTTAACTGGGTACCCCATACATCCATACATATAAATGTTTAGGACCACACAGTTCAAAACATGTACCTAATTGCCTGTATATAGGCAGTCATCATAGGACTTCTAATTTCAACATACAAAGTAATAGATCAAGATTAGACTACAGATATTTTATTAAATAATTAATCGTCCTAATTTTTCACAAATGACACAGTTAAATTCATAAAAGTCACGTAGACCTTTCCTTCATTCAGACAGATAAAATTTATATTTGAGGACTTAAAAAAAAAGTTTCCAGCATTATATGAATTTGATTCATCTACATATGAATCCAAAAAGCATTAGGGAAGCTGCTAGTGAAATCATAATCGTAGGTATTTTTTTTCAATTTGAAAGCAAAATGTAATGTTCTATTTTATTGAAATAGCACTAGATGCCTGCTACTTTAGCCCGTAAATTAATATCATTTGCTGCAAAATAGAATGGAAAGTCATTTACATTTCATATATGTGTCTCATTCAACTCACCATACAGAGTGCACTTTTATTTTTGTAGTTCTAGCAAGTACTATAGCTTTTCTGAAAGTAAAAGCCCCAGAAAAGTTCTCCTTCCTCCTTTAAATCCTTTCATATAGCCATTCTTCACATGATTTTGTTGTCCTATCTCAGAAGCCATGCTGGTGACAGGAAGTGGGCCCATGGACAGATGCAGGGCCACAGATAAGTCGCACAGGGTACACATTCTTTCTGAATGCTTTTTTTCTTGCAGCAATTAATTATATGTGGCTCGTTAATAACATGTTATGAAGTAGTAGAGGAGACTGTCATGCTGAGTCTGACTTTGAAGGAAAGGAAACTGATAACATGCGTCAGTTGGTCCTCAGTGAGTTTACCTCAGACCTTCTCTGAGGAGATAGCTGGCATCCTTAATGGGGAGGGAGAGGGAAGTATTTTCTTACTTTCTCGTCACTAAAAGAGGGTGAGCCAGTTATAAATAGGCACCCTTCATGGGGTGTCCGTATGTGGGTGATTATGGTAGAAGTTGACATTTCATTTTCCTCAGAATGTTAGAGGCCTGTCTCTGTCCCCGACAGAACAAATTTTAGACACAGACACTGTACTAATAATCCCTTGTTTCTAAAGGTGTGGAGTGCTATTTCATTATGGTTTTAATTTGCACTTCTCTAGCAACTAGTACTAATCATTTTGGACATAAGCATTTTTCATGCTGATTTGTCACCTGTACATCTTCTTTGATGAAGAATCTGTTCAAATATTTTCCCCAATTTTTAATTGTGTTACTTGTTTTCTTATTCTTGAGCTTGGAAAGATCATGATATATTGCTTACATATCTTTCGTTAGATATATGATGTGTAAATATTTTGCTCCCCGTTGTCAGCTTGTTTTTGCATTTTGTTAATAGTGTGTTTCAGAGAGCTTTTTGAGTATCACAAACTGAAAGCCTTGAAACCTGCTTCCAGAAGACATTGATTCTTGTTTTGGCTCAGCCGTAATAGCCATGAGTGTATGAAGAAATCACTTAGTTGCATATTTTTCTGAATTCAGTTCTTTGGAGCATGTGAAGTGTATCACCACTGTTTCTCAGCTTTATACTCTCCTGTCTTCCTTCATTTAGATGACTTCTAAAGATCTAAGATTTAGATGACTTCTGACTGGTTTGCATACATAACAAATTCAGGAGATTTTCAGGAATCTTATCATTTTGGAAAATTGTTGTGTTATGATTACTGCACCTCGCATAGATTTCTTATTCAAATGAAGAATAAGAATTCACCTTCACTCTTCAGGGTGATAGTTGCTTTTTCAATATAAATAACACTTATCTGTAAATCAGTCACCCCAAAACATTTTGCACTAATTGCATATTTCATGCTTTTCAGTTTAGGGGTGCAGCTGATGTAATCCGAGTTCAAACGTTATGTGTAACTCCCTCCTTACCATCCTACGATCATATGTTATGGATTGACAAAAATAAAATTGACTTAGCTCTAAGAATTCTTATACTTAATAACCAAAGAGTGAAAACAATGCTAAATTAGTTATAATATTATAATGTTAGTGAAACAACTAAGGAAACAATGTGTTGGATTAGGGAGGGGGATGTAAAATTGAAAGTGTCTATTGTTACCTGGAAGTAATTTTCCTTAGGTATTCATTTCACTTCAGTGTCAAGTTATTTACATAACAAGAGTAATGCCTACTTTTTAGGGTGATGTGAGAATTGATTTAAATTTCACAAGCACTCTGAGACACTAAGTTGAAAGGTTCTTCCTAAATTCAGGCATTATTATAACCAGACTAGTAAAAAGAAACACGATAAAGCTACTCATGCAGTGTCCTCTAATAGAAACTGTGTTGGTTAAGGAAACATAAAGGTTACTGCTATTTATAATTTATGGCTTAGGGAAATCAATCAAGAATAATAATGATGCTTTCCTGTCTAGATAAGTCTTAAAGAACAGATATAGCTGTGACGGAATATATTGCTTCATCCAAGGAGAAGTATGAAGTCAATACCTTACAAGCAATAAAATTGATATATGAAGATGATTAAAGGCCAGTATCTTTAATTGAGCCATGAAAAATATAGTGACAAACTTGACTGTGTCTTTCAAAATCTTCAAGGAAAGACTTTGACATAGAAGAAATAATCCTTGATCATTTGGATATGTGGAACTTGGAATTTGTTAGAAACATGTGCATGGCGGTCTTCATTCTAGTAACCAAAATCATTGGCCTCGTTCTTCATCCTAATTTCTAAAACCTTTTTGTTTAATGCTAAGGAAAATAAAAACTTTGTTTAACTAAGTCAATTAACGCAAAGTGAGAAAAATATTGTCAAAAGATTTCATACACGCAGAATGCTGCAGGAATGTTAGAGAAATAGTCCCACACACAAACACACACAAATCTCTCATTAAAATAATCAGACAAAACTAATGACAGAAATCTATATGTAAAGATATCTTTGAATCACACGCTTAGGGGAAGAAATTTAAAAGGCAAATTGTGTTCTTTTATTATCAGATCTCAGCTTTTAGTGTTCTATCATGATGAAATCTCACCTTTTATTGTCCGTGTATTAGTTTCCTATTGCCACTTTAACAAATTACTAAAAACTCAATGGCTTAAAACAGCAAATTTATTATCTTACAGTTGTAGAAGTCAGAAGTCCAATATGAACTTCAGGGGGCTAAAATCAAGAAGTTGGCAGGGTTGTGTTCCTTTCTGGAAGATCTAGGAGAGAACGAATTTTTCTTTTTTTTTTTCACCTCTCCCAGCTTCTAGAGGCTGCCGGTGTTCCTTGGCTCATGGTCCCTTCTATTTCCCAAGGTCACTGTGGCTGGTTCAGTATTTCTCACATATCATTCCAACACTCACTCTTCTGTCTTCCTTTTCCATATCTAAGAAATCGTGTGATGGTGCCGGGCCCACCTGGACAATCTAGGATAATCTCCATATGGTAGTCAGCGAATTAGCGACCTTAATGCCATCTGCTACCTCAATTTCCCTCTGCCATGTAAAGCAACGTATTCACAGGTTCTTTAATTTAGGACATACTGGTAGGCATGTTTGGGAGATTATTCTGCCTGTCACAGTCCAGAAATGGAAAGATGAGAGTTTCATAAATTTTTAGAGACTAGCAAATAAATGGCATATGATTTCTAGCATTTCTACTGTCATTTTCTGTTCTCACATTTTGGCAGTACTTTAGTTGGCACAGCTTTTTCTCTTTTTAACTCAAGGAAGTAGCAGTTTAATGTTTGCATTTTTATTTCTAATTTTTCTGAGCATCCATCCATCCCTTCAGTCAACCAACTAATCAAGGAACCAACAAATACTTGCTAAGTGTCTACTGTAAGATATAAAGGAAACCATGATGAAAAATGGCTTAATGAAAGGTACTGGCTTAAATTACCCTATCAGCTACAAATGAATCACTCTATTTACCATAGAATAGCTTCTGCCCTCCAGGAACATACTCTGCTAAATGTATTCCAAGAGCCCCTCATATGATGGTTCATTGTCGAGATGTCAGAAATGAATTGGGAAATATTTTACACTCCTTGGTTTTTCCATGTCCTCTCCTCAACCCCCATGATGCAAATCAAGATTTTAATCTCTAATAAAACTCTATTTAATCTCTAATAAAAGTTTTTAATAAGCTAATGTCCAGGAAAATATATAATTAAGTAAATACTTTTTTTTTAACTCAGTTTATTTCATTTTTGTGAAAAAGACCTTTCTTATCAAAAAGTGCTATATACTTTGTGTGGTTCTGTCAGGCCAAGTACACACTTGGTAAGGGTTTGGAAGTTTGATCAATTCCATATTGTAAATTCCAGGATTCTTTCCAACTTTCAAAATAAATGGTACTGGATTTAGCCTGCAGACAATAGGGTTGACAGAAGACTTAATGCTAATCCTTCAGTATACGAAAGAGCATTGTGTTAGAGAGAGTGAGCAGGTGTTCTCTGTTCCAACTGATAGAACAGGAAGCGTTGATATTAAATCAAAGGAGAAATAATTTAAGCAACCTCAAATGTATTAAACACTGGAAAATGTTATAAGAAGGGTATAGATTTCTCTCAGAAAAATTATCTGATTCATGTTCTCCACACACTGAAAATGTAGGTGTTCTGATATTGCAGAAAATATATGCTAGTTACTAACATGTGCTACATAAAAAAATATTGAAATGAAGTAAATTCAGTTAGTCCTTTCCCACTATGTACTCTCTCAAGATCCTAAGATCTCAAGAAAGTACTTGAAAGGTTCACAAAGACCAGTCATTGTGAATCTTTGATAAATTATAAAATCTCTGTCAGTTGCATGAGACAGAAAATGTCAACTGAACCCAAAACGTCAAGGTTTCTCATAGAAATAGCTCTACTTATCTGGAGGAAATGTTCCCTTGGTCATTTCGTTAAAATACCCTATACCTCAAGGATGTCTGATTGTCAGCAAAAAGGATTTTTAATCACAAATTGAAATGATTCCAAGTAATGGCATTTTCAGTCCCTTCTTACACGATTTTAAAGATGTGTTTTTAAGCCCAGTGCTTCTCTCAGTTGGATGTGAGGGCACCTGACCTATATTGAGTCACATGACTCCTACAGCTCCTACAGAGAGGGCTTATGCTTTACTCAAAAGTATGGAAATCTGATAGTCATTCCCTGGCCCAAAAGGATCTTCTGACTGCATGTCATAGGATAATATACGAACTCCTTAGTGAAACACATTCTTTCACAGTCTGTCTCTCGTCTTCTTTTCTGGTCTCATCCATCAGTACAACCTTCTCATTTCCTTATCTTCTTCACCTACCTAGCCATATCCTCATTCATTGCTGCCTTTTCATACAAGGTCCCTTCTCGCTGAAGTGATTTTGGCCAATTTGCCCAATCTTGCTCACTTAAGAGTTAAGTGAAGTCTCCCCCGTTCCTCAAACAGATTTATCCCCCAAGCCATCACAGTCTGGCCTCACCTAAACTTTCTCTTGCTGAGATCTCTTGTGACATCTCTGTTAAGCCAAGCAATACCCTTCCCGTCCTTGCTGTGCTTGACCTCTCGATTGTCCTTTGGCCATTTCCTACTCCCAGAAACACTCTCTGCTTTGAATGTAGTACATCACACACCCTCTGGTTTTCCTTCTGCCTCCTTGGCCTCTGGTCTCAATTATAGTGTTTATTTCTTTCTTTTCCCAACTCTTAAAAGTGAATGTTCCACAGGGTTCTCTCTTCTTCCCTTTTGATGAGATAGAGAATTGACAAGACAGAGAACATAGTATTGTATTGATTGAAGTTCTTTTGGTGGCAAGCAATGGAAACTGACTGAGCATAGATCCAGGGAATAAAGAAAGAGCTGACTAATTTGGCTTGGAGGAAGGACTTGAGAACCAAAGGTAAGAATGCCAACATCAGGATTGTGTGCCTTTTTCTAGGGTGCCACTCTTAGGGTGGTTCCTTTCCAACAGCCTCATGTCTTTATCTCTTGGTCCCTTCCCATATCTTTTGTGTTATAAATCTAATGTGTTCTTTTAGACTCCCAAAGGAAACATTAATTCCTGTATGTGAAGTCTGTTCTTATTCCTTAAAGCATTGCTGGTTGCACCCATCTTTGAGCTAGAATTGTACCAAATATGTATGTCTATTCTTTTACTGTAAGACTATAGCACAGTTATTGTTGTCATGTGGTCTTTTTCTTCTTCCTCTAGGAGAAGAGATATTTATGGGAAAGGGCAGTGAATTCTTCACCTAGACACAGAGCCTATCTAACCCCTCTCAATTCTTCTAGATTTTCCTCCCGAGTTTCTTAGTTTTTCAGGTCTTTGTTGAAATAGTGTTTAGAAATTTAGAAAGACATGAATTCATACATCACAAAATTCAACTAATGTGATATATACACAAACACACGTGACTTGGCTTTAATCAGTGTTCCTAAACAGAAGGAAAACAATGTGGAGGTACTGGCTTGTACAAGTATATTTTAAGACAAAAATCCTTCCCGATCCCATATTACACTAAATATTATATATATGTATGTATACTTACACTTCATTTTTAAGTGTTTCTTTTCCTGTGTATTAAATTTGACAGAATTTTAAATAAAGCCTAAATTTCCATTTTGTGTTTTTCATTACACCTTAGCAAAGATGACAAGTGATGTTGACATTTTATGATGAAGAAGACACATTGGCTTTATATTTAAGATAAGAAATCATAAAATGTGGTGTCATGCTAAATGACAAGACATTTCAAGTGTTGGTGACAAAAATAAATTTGAAGGAGATGAAATGTGTATAGAAAGGTTAAGAGAAATGAACAGCAAAAAGCAAGCTTCTTTGCTAAGTAATATAAGAAGCTGTTTTGTACAGAGCTGTAATTTAATTTCGATGTACAGAAGAATCCTTAGTAAATTTTTGTGTCTGTTACATATTTTAATTATTGTATCATCAACATCAGGCACACCTCTGAACATGAACTAAGTCCTATTGAAGAACTGCTTATCACGAAATAAATCTACAAGCACTTATTTACTTGTAAAAGACTGATGAAGCAAATCTCTGTATGTATGTACTTGTTAGGATGCTACCAAATGCTGTAACAAACAGATGACATTTCAGTCGTTCAAAACAATAGTACCTACATAACAGTTTACTATGGGTTCCTGACAGATGGGTAGATTTCCTTGTTTTTATGGCTCTCTCATTTCCTAGAGGATTGTTCTCCTGCGTTTGGCTAGCAGATGAGTAAAGTGGAACGAAGAAGGCATACTTATATCTTGATCATTTTCCCCAGAGTGACACATTACTTTTCTGCATATTCCATTAGCTAGCACTGTCATATGTCCCTACTTAGAGGCAGGGGGAGCTAGAAAATATAGTCCTTGCCTGACTAGCTGCTTCCTAGCAACAGTTCTATACTAGTGAAGGCGTGACTCCTGCTGGACAGCTATGTGGTCTGCCATAGTTCACCCCTACAGTCAAGGTTAACAAACAACAGCAGTTGTGCTACCCTTACCCTTACACATAGATCACAGTCCCTTCAACTTGAGGGAAACAACCTGACGTCTCATCCTGTCTTTACATGCAGTCCAAAGTCCAACACCCCCATTAGGTCTAGCTGTGGCCCTTTGCAGCTTGGTGACCTATGCACTCAGTTCATGCTGACTGCCCACTGCCCCACCTTCTCTCCCCACCCTGCCCTGGCACAAGTCCCATACACAACCGTGGTTGGGGGCAGGAGAGTGACAGTTCAGTTTCCATTTGCATAAAGGTAAAGTGGTAAATCCATAGCAGTAATTGTCTGATGACAACAGCGGAATCTTGTCACGGCAGGTGCTGTGAAGCCACCCTGCCGTAACAACATTCAAGGTCTCTTGGTTGGACCCTTACGGTGCATTTGCAGAGAACTCCTTTGTCTTTCATTCTCCCAGGCCCTTTGGGCTACCTACACTGAGAGCTGCTTCCTGGGCTAAATCATCTATGGCTAGATCACATAAAGGAGTATGACCCTCAGTCAGTTTCCATTGCTCGCCACCAAAAGAATTTCAACCAATACAATATTCATTATGTTTTCTGTCATGTCAATTCTTTATCTCATCAAAAGGGAAGAAGAGAGCACCCTGTAGAGCACTAACTTTTAAGAGTTGGGAACAGGAGAAAACAAACAAACAGAATTGAGACCGGAGGCCAAGGAGGCAGAAGAAAAACCAGAAAGGTGTTCCATGTACTACATTCAAAGCAGAGAGTGTTTCCAGAAGTAGGAAGTAGCCAAATGACAATCACTTTCTGCTGTGCAATTTGGGAACCTGGAAACTTATTTTACAGGCAATATTTAAGAGTAAGTTCAGGGTTTATTCACCAGTATAGCTTTTTTTTTTTTTTTCGGTGTAGATTTAGAAGCAATAAATATAATAGATTTGGTATCTGTGAGCCTCCATTTGCAACATGTGCCGGTGTTCACTTCTTTATCTATCAGTCTGTCCAGAAAAATAGAGACAATTACAGATCTTTCAAATGGAGGAAATTTAACACAAGGAATTCGTTATCTACACGTGTTATGGAACAGAGAAGCCAAACAAATGATGGTGAATGAACCCAGAGACTAATGAAATCAGAAAACTGCTGCACACCCTGGGGATAGAGGGGCGATGGGAAGAAGTGATATTACGAGATATTGTCTGAGCTCTTAGCTCTGATAAGAGGAGACTATGAGCTCTGTGAGGGATCTGAGCCATTTATATTTGTTCATCTTTGTGTCTCCACAGAGTGAGCACGCAAATACTTATTTACTTGAACAGAGATAAGCAGTAAATTGTTCCACTGCCTTCATGTACAAGTACCCATCAGAGAACGAAAATGTGTCAGAAATGATGGCATTCAGTACTGGGATGACCCTTAATTTGTGGATCAGCTGCAGTTAATTATTTTGGAATCCTACTTATTTAACCCATCACTGGCGTTGAGAGAATGAGAAATTTTCAGAAATTTAAATTTAAGTATTCTCTTCCTGTATAAGACTTTTAGAGTTTGGAACAAAACCAACTTTTGTATAAACATAGAAGGAAGAATTAAAAAGAAATAAAGTCTGTAGGTGGCTCATGCCCAAATACATTTAAAAAAAAACTAAAAAAAAACAGACAGTGTAGGGAGAAAGAGAGAAAACGCTTTCCAGAATTGCTGGGGAAGTAGCAGTTGTAGCTACAGAGAATATGTAGCTCTATCTTAGTCTTTGATTCTTTTTTGGAATCACCTTTGAAGTTGATAATGACATTCCTTTGAATACTGGTTTGAGCCAAAAATTATCAACTTATTTTCATATGCTGTTACTTAAGAAAGAATCTGTAAAATATTCTATTGAATATTTTAGCAGTCAAAAAGCACTAATTCTAGAATATGATCATAATTTTTGAAAACAACAGAAATGCCATTTAATCTGTTTTTGAATGTGCCTTTATAAGCTTAAGTGTACAGATATGCTGGATTCAGTTTAGCTATGGCTTTTAGAATAGGCTTGAGAAAAGTCTCAAAATAGTAGATACATTTAACAACTTGGAAGTTGAGAATAGTTTGAGAAGCTTTTTTGTCTATATTGCCTTTCCTAGAGAGAAAATGAGCCTTGCTTGAAGATTTCTCAGTGAATATTTCCACTTATACATGGAAATGAAGGTTTTGTTGTTGTTGTTTTTGGGGGGGTGAGAGGGAAGTATGTCAAATTCAGTTGCTGTAAAAACATTTTAGCATACCTGAGTATGTTATAATTCTTCCATTTACATAGACATTTCAGGTTGTTGTTTTTTTCTTTTTATTGATTTAAAATAAATGCAATGAAATGCAGTGCATTTCATATCTTTATTTTATGCCTCAGAATATAGTGCTCCCATTTAAAAATATCTATTAAGGCTTGGATGTTGGGTGTGTCTAAATAGTGTCAGGACGGACTAAAAAGGAGAAAAGGCATTGCTTTATCTATATGGTCTGTAATATCTGAAGAGGAAGCTTTTCATTCCTGAGCTGGCTTTGTGGTGATGTAATGTGAAATAATCACTTGGTAATTTGGCAGTGTTATTAAAAATAATTACTTTGTTTCACTCATAACATCATCTTTATAGTTTTGAAAACATAGGGAGACAATTCTTCCTTGGTATTGATCTAGAGCAGAAAATGTGCTATGATCCGTCTTTTCCGTCTCTAATCGAGTTGATTTTCTTTAACACTGTTCTACAGTGAAAATAGTAAAACATGAGGTGTATATTTTGCTGCTAAAAATAGTTGTTTTGGCTTTTTAAGTGTGCTCTCTGTAATTTCAAAGAATATTTCTTTCTGAACTTCTTTGCCCTGAGGAGTTTAGAGTATTCTTGAAATTATACGTGTCTGTTAAGTATTTTTCAACCATCAATTCAACCGTAGTCCTTATGCTATTAATTCATTATGAAGTAACACAGGGAGAAAATTTATGGGAGAAAATGAAAACACATACTGGTCAAAAAAATAAATGAGTCTATATTGAAATCCCAGCTGCTGTGGTGGGACTGAAATGGTTTATTAGACACATTTTGGCGTTGACACCTTCTTTTCAAACAGGAAAACATATGGAAAAATTATGGTTCCAGTTCTTAGACTCTCTGTATTGTGTACTTAAATGTTTTCTTGTTTTCTCCTGCAGGTGATATTATACCCAACTTCTAATAGCTCCAAGTCAGCTGAGTTGCACCGAATGATCGTTCCAAAAAATAGTCAAGATTCTGACTTAAAAATCAAATTGGCAGTGCGAATGGATAAACCGCCACATATGAAACATAGTGGGTGAGTGTGTACTTGAAGTTGTTTTGCTGCTGGATTATTGGATTTCATTTCAATGTATCACTTTTGTCAGTTTACTGAAAGAATCAGTATATCAGGCTTTCACATGAAATTTTCCCCCAAAAAATGACATGCACATATTAACTTACTTTTTTAAGCCTGTAGACATCTTGATAGCCAAATACATGGGTATTTAGTTAATATAACTGTTTGCATGCTAACATAATATTGGTATATTTTTTACACATCGCTTAGATTGATAAAGAACAGTGATATATGGAGACAGCTTCTAAGAAATATTTTTCAAAATACCATAGTTCAAACAAGCCTAGCATTTGGGTCCCCAGAAAGATGGAAACTTACATAGAATGCATTAAAGCTCAAAGGTGGTTCAGATATAACCCAGGAGGCTGTATCTATTTTGATGAAGGATGTGAGTGTTCATTCAATGTCTGACTGAAAAACTAAATCAATGCCAGAGGAAGCTGATGCTGGCGGATACGCCAGAAGTTCGGGGACTGTCTCCCAGGGACTGCCATGGGGCAGAGCCAAGCTTCATCTCTGCCAAGGTTCTTTTTCTCTTGTAGCTGGTGAGGTAACAGGTCTGAACTTGTGAGTACAATAAAATGCCCCCTTTTTTTTTTTCCAGAAAAACTCAGGTCTTTCTCAGAGCATACTACAGTTGGTATAAGGCTAAGGACCCTATTGCTGCCTTGGTTGGGTGGGCAGTGTATGTAGAGTCAGAACTAGTCTCACTGAGGGAAAAACACCTCAGAGGAGGGCTCTTAGGGAACAGTGATATGGACAGTCTGCGTCTTTAATGTGGGAATGTAAAGGGAAGGCTCACGGTGACAGTTCATAATGCAGGTGCAGTTCCTGGGACTTAATGTATAGAGTTCTTCTTTCTTTCGTTCATCTACCTGCTCACCGTGGATTTATGTGGCAGATGTGTATTGAGTACTTACTCTGTTCCAACCAGAACAAACCTCAGTAAGATACCAGGCCAGGCCTGAAGGAACTGGCTAGTCAGGGACGCGGCTTGTATATAAATAATGATAACACGGAGTAATCAGTGCTATAAGAAAGGAATGGGTACTGGTGAAAATAACACCATTCCAGCTGCAGTTAGTCACGAAAGTCTCACAAGTCCACGGACTTTTGAGATGAAACTTGAAGTATGAATTCAGCAGGTGGGCGGTGGGGGGGATGGGCATTTCAATCACGTGACAGAGCATATAGCTGGACAATGATAACAAGTGTGGTGCAACTGGCACAGAGTGCTTTGAGGCTACAGAGAGTACTGCTGCTCTCATGGAGCTCGAGATTAGTCGAGACTGCTCTGCTAGTGCTTAGAGACTGGTAGAGCCTCGAGTTCAGCATACAGGACCATATGTTCCAGATACTGCAGTTATCTCGCTCCTGTTTTTGACTCAGTGTCTTTATTTTAATGAATAACATGAAAAATGGGAACCTAGGTTTTATAATGCCATGAAAGCCCCTCATTGATGCACAGCCAGCAGCCTGTGGATACATGGAGCCTTCAGATTATCTCAGCGACCACGAGTGTGGGGGCAGAGCCCCAGAAAGTAGTTTACAGGCTCTCGGCCTCACGTGGAGGGGTGCTGGCTCGGGTAGTAGATGGCCGTCAGCTGTGGCTGATTGGCCGTCAGCTGTAGCCAGTTAGCCAATTAGCCGCCAATATAACTGCTGCGGCTACGGAGGAGAGTGGAGGAGAGTGAAAGAGAGTCGTCGGTGGGTTGCAGACAAAACGGACAGTAGGTCGCACGTCCAGTGAACCCAGCCTCCAGTGAGACCGTAGTGGTATGACTCCCCTACCTATGGCTCCATGGGTGTTCCTTTTTGGCCTCACCATGTCCTGCGTTCTTGTATGGGGAGCGGGAGCAGAGACCACGCCGGACGCCCTGCACGACAAATGGTGCAACGGGCAGGGTCTCCCGCGTGACAACGAGTAAACACGAAATGGGGCACATGGCATGTTCTGCAGCGTTTAGCTTCTGTGGAGAGAAAGCTCGGCTCTAATTCTTGCTTTAGAACCATCCAGGGAAGGTGGGACGATCCAGCCCCCTTCCAAGACTTGATTATTTTCGTTTGTTTCTTTTTTGTTCCTTTTTATTACTCCTTTGCCCTGAAGGAGAATTGCTTTGTATCACATCACATCACTGCCTTTGACTAAATCCGGATTCCTAAAATGGCTCTGGAGTTGGCCCAAGACTTCAGGTGAAGGGGATTGCTAAGCAGAGTGTGTCATGATGCTCAATTTAAGCCGTAAAGCTCAAGAGCTCACCTTGGATTCAGATCAGGAATGCGGGAGATCCCAGCTACATCGGTCGTTATCTACCATTTCTAAAAGAAACTAACAGGCATTTCCAGACATTGAGTTATCGTTGTAGTTTATGGTACATAAAAGGAAGGAATTCTAGAAATGAAAATATCTGTGATGCTGTTCTGTTAGTTGGTGTGTGACAGAGCATAATTAAGAATGTCATAGTTTTAAAAATTCATTAAAACTATTCATTCAGTTCCGGTATTGGGCATAATATTAATGATGAACCAGAATTAAAAGTTTCAGCATTGCTGTAAAAGCAGTTTGTCCCCTATGGGCAGGGACAGTACAGGTGCTTTCCTACAAGTTCAAGTTTCTCAGTGACTGCACAGTAAGTTTTAAATATTCTTATTATCACCCTGCATATAGATGTATATGGGAAACCAGGACTTGACCTACCTTGTAACTGTATTCATCTTTTTCTGAGGTGCTTCATAGTGGATTTTACTGAACTTAATTACATTTAAGGAGAGAAAGTCAACTAACTTATGATATAGCACTATTATATGTCAAAGCAATAATATAATAGGAGTACATAGTAAATTAATAGTATTTTGTTTTGGGGCTGGATTGTGCTGTGTCAGTAACTCATTGTATAATGAATAACTAACAGGTGAATAATTGAAAAAGAGAAGTTAAAAAAGATTAATTTATCTACAAAATAGAGCAGACTCCTCGTACAGACAGAGTTGTCACATGTATTAAGCAATAAGTAGGAGGGTTATGGATTTTTATCTTCAGAGTACTTTTCAAAACTAGACTTTGAGATCCTTTGGGACTGTAATCGTAAAAAAATGATTTTCTGTTTTAATGATATGGGAAACAAATATACCTCTTTTATGTGAACTATTTTAACATGTATTCTCTGTTTTATTCATTTATCACATAAGTGGCCCCTGTATTGTCCCTAAATAAATACATTTTATCAATGTTACCTGTATATGTATGTGTTCCCAACTAGGCTGTGAGTTTCTTAGAACTATGAACCCCCAGTGCTTCCCGCAGTGTGCAATCAAGGACAGATATGAATAATGATGATGACATGATCACCGTGTGCTCTGTAGAGTTTTAAAGGAAAAGTAGTAAGAATGACAGTCAGCTGCATCCATAAACTGAAACGTAGAGGGTTCTAAACACAATTTATAGGGAATAGAGTAGAATTTTAATGTGAAAAGTACCTAAAATAAATGAAATAAATGGTGTTTGGCTCTCAACTGTTGCATTTAAAAATGACCTTTTTTTTTTTGAAGCAGAAAGAAAAATATATCTGATGCAAAGCCCATATTTCTGATAACTAATCAGCCCATGATTATACATTACACCTTTTCAAAATAGGATTGACTACATGCAAATGAAAATAGATACTTAATTTGGATAAAATAAACATAATGATGATTTCATTCTTTTAAAATCAAATTGGACATTAGCACAAGACATATTTGGTAAAAAAAAATGCATTTATTCTTTTAGAGTATGTCATATAAATTATATAAATGAACTCACATAAATCTATAAAATGAGTTATCAGCTAGATTTTGAATGGTTAAATAATTCGTATCGAGCCTTTGAATTTGTTTGCTTGTGGGGTAGCTGAAGACAGAGTGTTAAATGGACTGTCCTTTAGCATAGCCTAGTGGCTGAGTAACAGTATTAACTTAAATCTCAGAAACACTATCCCCTTTTTTATTAAATAACATTTCCCTGATTCAAATGATATTTTCTCAACCAAAAGAAAGGCCAAATAAAATGGAACGAGGAAAACATAATGACTGTTATGCCAGTAAATTGACCATGGAAAAGCGGAAAGAAGAAAATTAAATTGGTTGCCACAAATATGTGGAGGCAATGTGATCCCCCAAGATCTATCAGAAATCTGCAGGCAACTGCCTATTTTATGGTTAAAAATGAATGAAAATGGCATGAGAATATAACGATAGGAGAGTTTTGTCACAGTTAAGAATTGGGAAGATGAAGCTATAGCCAAATCATTGTCACATAAATCCCGTAGTTCTCTTTGTGTAGTCACGCTTGGCTGTTTAAACATTTATTGGATGAATGTATGTATTGAAATATTTTGAAATTGTCATATATAAAGTCTCCATGTAGTTTACGTCCTACAGGTGTCAAAGGCACTGGGCCCATCTCTTGCTGCCAGGGAGAGACAACAGTTTTGCTTCCAGCAGGAGGCCCAGGATTGCACCAAGCTTTTAGGATAAGCACCGACCTTTCTGCATTATTGTGATCCTCTGTTTCCGCATCGAGAGGGCCGGCCAGGCATGGGGGCGCTGAGCTGTCCTGCCTATGGAAACTTTTAGCCATATACTTAACATTCATATGTGGCATTTGCTTGGTAGTGATACGACTGCACTCTCATAAAGTCACAATGTTTTGTTTCTGATTTACGGTTTATGATCTTCAACTTGGGGACAGTCTGATGACCAAAGAGAGGGAAGTCTTATTTTGTCAAGGTGGCGTTTGCTTGAAGGGTCCAGGTTGACAGAAAGTACGAGTTTGCTTTTTCCCCCTGAAAAATTGGATTCTCCTGTGAAATCAATCTTAGGATGACTTTCCTAAAAGTCCTTGTGTAAAATAACCATGTGTCGACATCTGACCTTTACCTGACCCTGTATATAGGCCTGTTTGCATTCCCAATTTGAATGGACCTCCTTTTGGCTTACCTCGATTCTATAGAAATCCCACTCTTACTGCCTTGCCAAAACTTCTGACAACATGTTTGCTAGGTTCTTAATACATAATTTGTTTTTTTTTCGAAGTACAGCTTTCAGAAGAGGGGTCTGTCTGTGGTCCTGTATAAACATTGATGTAGTCATCATAGAAGGCTGAAAAGAAGTCATAAAGCCAACTTTCTGTTTCCAAATTCCTTCATATTTAGGTCATTTTCTGTACGGTAATTTAAATCATTCAGGACTATATTTTTTCATTTTAATTTACTAGTGGTTAATAAATTATATAATAATGATAGAAACATTTTCAAACATAGCTTTAATGATCATTAAATTAGATGTCTTAAGTTATACTCCTTTGAAAAACTTCTCCTGTAATAAATTAGTCTTTAACTGGAAGCTTAAATGTGGCTTTCCATTCAGCACCCTTTTACTCTCAAGATTTTTCTCCAGGGGAGAAGCATCTTAACATACCTTGTTTTCTTAACTCTTTGTGCATCCACTATCTGCTTTCCTTTGCCTTTGGACAGCCTTCAGTGTCACATCTGAGCATCTTAAAATTACAAAGGCACTTTAGGTCAAATAATTAAAGATGGAATATGAGGTCCTTTTTGCTTTATTTTCAACCGTGGATCATATATTCATAGGTTATTGCAATTAACTCTAGGCACTTTTTAAAAAAATTATAGTGAAAACTATTTATGAATACTATACAATTTTATGAACAGTTCATATATAGAATTATAGAACAGTTTCATTTTCTTAATTGATGTCTTACTATAAAATGTTTGTACTATATACTGACACAGTGATACTTTTTATTTCTTTGCACACAGACGTTTTAAACTATTAACACTGAGTTAATAAAGCAAAAATCTTGGGCTTATCGTAAGTGCTTGAGCATTGTGGGAGGTCAAGAAAAATTTGGACAGTAAGATATTTATTTTTAGTTCATTGCTCTGACATGCAGCTGCATGGTGGCACAGATGGAGGACGATGCAGTAATAGTTACTCACATGGAGAAGAAGCACTAGTTTAAGAGCCAAGACACTCGTGTTTAAGTCTCAGTTCTGTCACTCACTTGGGTAAGCCACTACCTCTTTCTTGGCCTCAGTTTCCTCAATTGCTAAAGGAGACACTGGGCTAGAAAATGTGAGTGGTTCCTTAGTCCCCGGAGAGTTATGGCTCAGCAAGTCATTTTCTCCCTCACCTCTGCAGGAACATACCCCACCCATTCCACAGCATGCCTTCCACACAGAGGATGCGCAGAGCTTGGGGAGAAGTGGTAGGAGTGGGTGCAACCTGGAGAGAGATGACAGCTTGGGGTACTTATTGGAATCTTCTCAAAGGCATAAGGAAGTATGAAAATTGACTGAAACACTAGGCTTCTTTATGTAAGCTTAATTTGAAAAATATGCATTATATAATAGAATTGTTTATACTCTGATAGTATTAAAAAAACGGATGCGTATAAAAATTCAGAAGGAAAATACATTGAATGTGCTGAGTAGCATAATGCAACTATGGGTGAAATTGTCTTTTCTCTCTATTTTCCAGATTTTCTGTGTTGTAATTATACTACTTTTATGATGAAAGGATGCAGTTACCCGACTAAAACATAAAAAAGCAAATAGATTTTTTAAAAATTAAAAACCGTTACATTTGTTTTATCAAAAATCTGATTATTAGGGAAATTCATTTGAGAAGATTTCTTAAGGTGAGCCTTGAAGGACTCTTGTCTATCGAGTATTTCAAGGAGCAGCGTGGTTTTGGACTGTGAGCTTGAGCCAGACTGCCTGTCTCCAAATCCTGGCGTCATCACTCAGTAGCTATGGGACCTTGGGAACGTTAGGGCACCGCATCTGCAACGAGAAAATGTTAGTAGAACCTACATGATAGAATTGCTTGGAAGTGCAGCCTTTTGATATGTGTAATGTGCTTATAGGAGTGGCTGGCAGCTCACAGTCACACTCATCGTGTTTTAGCTATTGATAAAACCCTAAAAGAGGTGTATCTTTGAATTGAGATACTAGTAATAGAAGGAAACATAGACACAATATTTAAAATATGAGACAGAACAAAAAGCACTTTAAAAAAAAAAAATTAGGGGCGGCCGTTTAGCTCAGTTGGTTAGAGTGTGGTGCTAATAACACCAAGGTTGCCGGTTCGATTCCCACATGGGCCACTGTGAGCTGTGCTCTCCTTAAATAAATAAACAAACAAACAAAATAAGGCACTGTTTCCATTTCACACCCACCTCTGACCCTTTCTCTCTTTTTCCTTCTCAAGCACCCAGGAGGCTGCTGGGGTGCAGTCGGAAACCTGAGCTGGAAGATCTGGGTCTCTCCCCAGCCTGCCTCTGGATCTGTAGTACTGCCTCAGTGTCTCCCTCTTTCAAGCAACAGAGTGAGCTCACTAAGTGATCTTTAGGTTTCTCCCAGCTCTGAAATCTATTTCTTTAAATTCCTTATTTTAAACCTAAAATTGATCTCTCTTAAAGTTAGGTAGAAATGTTCATCTTCCTGAAGAGGATGAGAAAAGTTAAACAATTTTCAAGCCACATTATTCTCTTTAAGGACATCTCCATTAACTAGGAGCAAGATACAGAGGAGTTAAGAACTACAGGCTTTGGAGTCAGACCTGGGTTCCGATTCTAGTCCTGTCATTTTTTTATGCAAACTTGGTCAAGGTACGTCACTTCTCATTGCCTCACTTTCCTCAGCCATCAAATTGGATTGTCCTGATATGAAATGAGATACACTCATAAAGCATGTAGCTAAGTGCCGGTGATGTTGTAAGTGCTCACATAACTAGTAACAATGATTATTAGACATTATTTTTAAAAATCATAGTTCCATGAACTATAAAAACCTTCTGATTTTAACCACATCATTCGATTTGATTTACAAGGAAACGCTCAAAGACAGATGGGAAAACAGCAGTGTACAAACCCTCACTAATTTCTTGAGAGTATAAGAGCTCTATCTCCCATTAGGACCCTCTGCTTAATTGTGAGGCTTTAATTTACGTTTTTATTTGATAGCTATTATGGATGTATAGGCAGTAGTTTGTTTTTGTTTGTGTGCCTGTGTGTGTTTTGCTGCTAACTTTATTTTGTCTTCTCTATGTCCAAAGGGAGAAAAATGAAAATATTGCATAAGAGCTCCCAACCGTGTCTGAGGAGCTGACATGAATGATTTATCTAAGAGATCAGCTCAGGGTGTAGAAAAGAACACCTGGAGCTTATTTCACAGCAAGTGAGAAGAATAAGATAGAACTTCTCCCTTTATTTTAGCCCAGTGCAGTCTAACTTATATTAAAAATGACAAATGCTTTTAAAGCATGATTTTTAAGTAACTAGTGGCGTCTTTTGTATCTTTAGTGTAATTGCTAGTTTTACTTTTCATTTTCTTGCCTAAATCGTTAAACAAGTATTACTTGACTCTGCATAGTTCTACACAATCTCTCAGGTTTTACTAGTTGCAGGACTAAAATCTGCCCATTTTTAATAAGTTGTTGATCTCAATAATGTTTACATACAAAGTACATCTGTTTTAATTTCATCTCAGCTATGTTTTGTTTTAAATTACAGTTTTATACATGCTTCATTTAAGGAGGGATTGGTGAGCTTACTCAATACTTACTGACTCGAAAACTTTTGTAGTTACCGTAGCACCCAAGACATTCATATAATTGAATAATTGGTCTAATTATACACGTAATATTTTATGAGAATAATCTCTGGGAGAGATTGTCATTGAGATTGGGGCTCTGAGGCTGCTGTGTGAACGTTTTCAGCTGGTTCCTGGTGCAGGATGTTGGTAACATGTTTCCCCGAAAATAAGCCCTAACCGGAAAATAAGCCGTAGCATGTTTTTCAGGATGACATCCCCTGAACATAAGCCCTAATGCGTCTTTTGGAGCAAACCTTAATATAAGACCCGGTATTATTTTCAGGGAAACGCAGTAGTTGCTGATGCTGTTAGAGAAGCTCTTACTGCACAAA
This sequence comes from Rhinolophus sinicus, assembly GCF_036562045.2. Classification (NCBI taxonomy): domain Eukaryota; kingdom Metazoa; phylum Chordata; class Mammalia; order Chiroptera; family Rhinolophidae; genus Rhinolophus; species Rhinolophus sinicus. The sequence goes on from NC_133760.1 coordinate 71,666,111, forward strand.
CACCCCCCTCCCTTTGTCAGGGCTCTGATCGGATGTCACAGCTCCAGAGACAACCACCACCCTACACAGCTTAGTGCCTCCCCTCCTCACCCACTCCCCACTCTTCTCTTTCCACCTGCCTCATTTTTTAAAACTTTTGTCAGTACCTGATATTATAGTTATTGGCTATTGTTTATTGACTCGCACCAACTAGAATTTTATCTCCATTTAGGTGATTTGCTGTTGACTAGAACTCCAACCAAATTTAATTTCCATAGGATAGGAACCTTGTCTTATCCACTGCTACTTTTAAACCCAGGTTTTAGAAAATTGCCTACCACTTAGTAGAAGCTAAATAAATGTTTGTTGAAAGAATGAATGAATGAATGAATGAATGTCTTCTTCTTTAAAGAAAGAACAGAATGCAGAACTTATGTTCACAGTTCTTTTATATTCAAAACAAGAGTTGGATTGATTATTTAGATATAAACTGCATATTATGGCATTATCTGAGTTGTAGCACTGGGATGTAAGTTTGTTGGAGTACTCTTCAAAATATTATTGCCCCAGAGGAATTAAAGTAAGTTTCATTAGTCCAAAAATTTCTATATGACTAGAAATCTAAAGACTCTACCCTGGAAAACTGTATTCTTATCCAAAAACTTTAAATTCAAAGTCGTTGTTCTCTACAGTGAAGCTTGCTTTTTGCAATGGCTTTTTGTGTAACTATGAAGGAGAAAGTAAATTTCTAGTATTATCTATTATCTGTCAACATTTATATGTAGCCCATTCCTATGATATGTCATTGAACTGTAGGAGGAAGTTTTAGCAATGTTCCCCAGGGTTCATTTATAAGAGTGACGTATTCTATAACCAATACTCATTAAAGGCGAAAAAGAAAACTAGATCTGAGCTTTGTTCATACTATTTTTGTGGAATCAAAAAGTCCTTTACTTTCTCCTACAGTGATTCCTGATTTGGAATAATCGTGTTTATTTTAGAATTTATTCTGTCAGTTCTATTTGATGAACGATTTTATTCCATTGAGAAAGGCACCAAAAAAATTCATGAAAATATTCTCCCCAACAAGTAACAAAGAAGAAGGAAGCGATATTTGAAAGGAAGCAATACCTCGATCATCGGAGAGATGAGATGTGTCATGGTCCTGTGAATGGAAGGGAAGTTGAGGGAGTAAGCAAGGAATGGGCTGACTGGCTGCTGTAAGACTTGTAAAGGTTTCAGAGGGCCGGAGCATGGCTGGGGTTCAGCGTGAGGAAGAGATATAGGAGCCTGAAGATTATTGCATAAATTAGAGAGCAGGCTGAAGTATGGCCGTAGTGAAGGGTGACAGCAGAAGAACTTGCACTGCAGCCAAGCTGGCCTCCTTTGGAGGCCCCTGACAAAGAAGGAGTAAAATGGCTTAGGGGGATATGACGGGGGTCTAAAGGGGAGAAAAACGAGTGGCAGTGGGAAGCAGCAATGGGTAGGCGAGTGTCTGCAAGTACAGAAATCATTAAAAGACATCTTTTCAGAAGTGGTCCCAACTTGTCGGATAGTGTATTTCATGCTGGCATTCTTTTCAGAAATGATCACACACTGTTATAAGGACTATTTCCTAATCCTCCCTTTTGTGATCATAGCTCGAGTTTAGCAGAAGGGAGCACTGGTAAGAGGACAACGTCACAGCCGCAGTCCCATATCTAGACTGTATTTGAAATGCCTGAAAATCGTTGTAAGTTAACGATAATGGGGAAGATAGCAAATGGGTTTTAGCTGGACAGATGTGCATTCTGATTATCAAAAGAATTATCAATAATTTTAACATTAATTAATACCAGTGTTGATGAGCTGAACAGAGAGCAAAGGGTTTTCAAGTATTAAAATTTCTAATTATTCATTCTGGAATCATTCATATCCTTAAGGATAGTATATTTATATTCAGTTTAGAAAGGAAAAGCACATCACATTTTCATGATTTTAAAGATTAAGAATCAGTTTGTTACCTTTATAAAAAATACAAACACATATTTTAGTGCCTTTGCTTATTTCACGTATCAGTACCTTTCATTTAACAAAAAAAGTTAACAAAAAGGATATAACAATATACCAAAGAAAATTTGAATGTCAGCTATTTCCACCTTAGTGAAATTTGGTAATCTTTTCCTTTCTGCCAGTTGGATTGATCTTTAGGTTTATGTTTAATTAACTGCTTCCTTTTCTCCCATAGTAGTTAATTCCTATCTCTCTGTAGTGTTTCCCACAGATAAATCCCTTTCCATTCCTTCTTAGAACCCAAACTAAAACAAAAAAAACTGTTTCAATAACTTTTGCACTGATTTTCCTGTATTCACCTTTCCAAACCATTCAGCTATTTAGGAACACTATTTATATTATATCTCTACTAAAAAACTTCTAATGCTTTCCTGTTGTGTATGGGATTAGATTCACATTCTTTAGCCTATAGATCTGTACCCTGTGCCCGTTATCTGTGTTGTCCTTGAGAACTTTGGGCTTCACCATGTAGCTTGCGCTGTCCCCAGGGACGGTAGCGACCTTGGCATAAGCAGAGGCTTGCAGAAGCACTCATGCTTTTTCACTTTTTCTCTTGCGCTGCCTGTGTCCCGAGGACACATAATGGCTAGACCCCTGGAGGAGCAGGACTGCATCAGTCCAGTTGTCCTGGCCAAGGTCGCAGATGTAAGTGAGCCCAGACAAAATGAAAAAGCCAACCAGCCAACTTGTAAGTGACCCCAGACCTATGAGTGGGTCCTGCAAAGCCCTGATCAGGTCAGTACAACTGCTTAGTCACCTATAGGTTGATGATAATAAATGATACTTGTTTGAAGGCACTAAGTTTTAGGATGAAACGTTAGACAGCAAAGGATACTGTGCACTATTGTCTTGCTGTAAGATCCGAGTCCCTTCCCTGCCCCCCTTCTTTTATACCTCAGATGCACAGAATTAGATTAGTCATAGTCTTGGCTCATGCTGTATGCCACAAATGTATGTGGTCTGCACATTTATATGTGTAATCTTTAGAATATGCCTTTCTCTGTACATGTATATACACTATAATTTATCCATTTTATTAAAATGGACATTTGAGTGACTTTCAGATTTTTGTTACTTCAGACAGTGCTACTTGAATATCTTGTGTATGTCTCTAGGTACATATGTGCACTTCCTCTTGAGTCAGTACCGAAGAGTGATTGCTGAATTGGTGAGGACGAACGTGTATGTTTTCAGGATAATGCTAAACTTTGGCAAGTTTTACCAGTAGTTGTACCAAATACATTTCCTTCAGCTGTATGTGAGCCCTTTTTGTCCTCTTTTTTGTCTTTTGGCACATACCACCCTCTTTGGATACTTAGATTTTCTCATGAATATGACTTATGTCTACAGCTAAATTGCCTCCTGACGAGAGGGATCCCAACTCTTGCTTCATTACTGTGCCCATAAGCTTCAGAACATAATGGATACAAATTAGATACTGATTGATAATTGGTTGCTATACTTTACATTTAAGAGTCAGTATGAAAATGCCTTGATATTTCTCATCTTTCCACCCCAGGCTAACTCAGGCATCCTGTGTTCCCAAATTCCCTGAACATGCCCTATTGTAGAATTATAACCACCCACACTCTTGTTTGTCTCTCCAGCTAAGATTAACTCCTTGTAGACAGGAGCTTATTATTCAACATTGCTTGACCAGGCACTGGATACACACCTGACTTCATTAAATTAGTCATTCGGCACTTACTTATTGATCACCATGTGCCAGACTCTTTGAATGAAAGAATGAATGGATGGGGGACATTTGCTATAAAAATAGTGATGCTTAAAAAGAGACATTAACCAGCACTAGAAATACATTAGCTACAGTGGAGCTCATTGCTTCCACCACTCAAATAGAACAACTGTTAACCTAAGAGCATAGGCTAGAAAATGTAGAAAACTAAAATGGAAAACAATTTAAGGTGGCACAATCGAATCATATATCCAGAATATAAAGCATTATCAAATACTCAATTGCTTCTTCCATGGCTTTGACATCCTAGTTGAAAAGATATCGTAAATAAGTGGTTCACAGAATCTATTGTAAATGATGGATTGAAACTGTTTCCAAAAACCAGAATGGAAAAACAATTTTAAAAACAGACAGTTTTGTTTCTTTTACTTTTTTACTCTTCTTTGAAGGTGTTACACACATGCAAAAAAGTGTGGCCCAGGTCAGTTGAGTATAATTTTCATTGGTCACTCTGGTTGACGAATGAAAAAGGATATAATGATTACTTGAGAATAGTATCTGTTAACTGAAAAATATTGTCCCTGTAAGAAGTGATTGTGAGAACTATATGTATTTATGAGTATTTATTAAACTAAACAAATATGGCACATGTTTAAGAAGGATGAACAGGGCTCAACTCCTCTTATGAAATGTGAAAAACTATAGGAGGGAAGCTGATCAAACAGGGGTGATCAGATAGGTTTCTAGACTAAGGTAGACGACGATGACCAAAGTAGAAGAGATTACTGGGTGAAGGGAGTCAAAAGGCACAAAAGGTGCAAACTCCCAGTTATAAAATAAGCCATGGGGATGTAATGTACAGTATGGTGACTATCGTTAATAATACTGTATTGCATATTTTAAAGTCGCTAAGAGAGTAGATCTTTAAAGTCCTCATGGCAAGAGAAAGCAATTCTGTAACTGTGGTGATAGATGTTTACTAGACTTATTATGGTGATAATTTTGCAGTATATACCAAATATCAAATCATTATCCTGTACACCTAAAACTAATATAATGTTGTATGTCAATTATACCTTAACTTTTTTAAATGAACAAGGGTTGGACCTGAAATGAGTAAAAGATTGTCAAATGAATAGGATAGTTCCAATGAAACAGGAAAGTATTGTTACAGTTGCAAATACTGCAGAGACCATGGATAAAGTTATCATGCCCTGTGATACCTCTTTTTGGCTTTGGGCACAAATATACCTTTTTCATTCAAAGGGAACCAAGTTCCCATATGTTTAGTCTTTGCCTTGACCTTAAGCAAAGCACAGTTACGGAAATGTGTGACAGGGTCTGTTTGCTTTTTCCAAAATTTGGACTTATTGGTAGACAATTATACCCTGTTTGCTCTATACTTTAACCATTAGACTTACTAAGTACTCTCTGAGAGAATGAAAGTGTCAGGTGTGTTTATAGTGAAAGGTATGAACAGTTGATGAAATAGTTTAAGGAATAATTAAAGCTACTAAAGGAAAATGTAATACCTAGCAGTGCTGTTCTGTTGGAGTGGCTGGAGTGTGTCAGTCAGTATGCCTAATTATAGTCTCATCCCTGTATAATCGTGGGGTAAACCTCGATTGGCTTGACCTCCCTGTGCCCCAGTTCTTCATCTGCAAAGTGGACTAATGATGATCACCATTTTCCAAAAGGTTACTGTGAGGGTAAATGAGTTAATATCACTAAAGTGCCTAAAACATAATTAACAATACATTTTTGCTATTATCAATGAACAATAGGTAATTCAAATTGATTTACAAATAGCATGTCTTGAATTTATGATATAACATTTTTTATGTATTGTATACTCCGAGTAACATTGAGATGTTTTCCTATTACAGTGGTAATATATGTTACAAAGAGCTGGAGTCATAAGAAAACCATCAAATAACAAAAGTCACCTCATACTATCCTTGAAAATATTAGGTGTCTAAAAGTTAAAAATAAAAGTGCTTTCTTTATTCTTTGACCCCACAAGCAGTATTAACAATTTTGTGCATACGTCTTTGTTATATTAATATGTTCAATTTCCAGTAATTTTAGAAGTCTCATATTTCCAGCACTAGTATTTTCTGCTAGAATCAGCCACTCTATATTTAATGTTCTGACCATTAAAGTCATATCATGACTAAATGGGTTAAAAGTTATTTCTTAATTAAAATTATCTCTACAACTTGGATTTCTATAAAATCAGTTGGTCATAATATTATAAAAATGAAAAATTGAATTTTGTGAAACAGAGCACAAATTGCATTAATGATTGATAGGTAACATGCATGAAATGAAAAATTACTATGCAAGGAGTAGAACGTATTTATCCTACTACCAAATACTCAGTGAATGGATTATAGCTACAATCTTGCCTTTAATGTTTTTCATGGTAATTGTCAAGAAGAGGCATGAAGAATCATGGGACCTTGATAATATACCTTGCCATTTTAATTGCTGAGAGAAACAAGAGAATCTTAATTGCTAGGCGACAGTATCATTTACATTCATTCTGAAATAATTAGTTTGAATATTTGTAAGAGCTGAGGTATAAATTTAGTTCCAAATTCAAGAGCATGCCCACAACAGACCTTGTTAAAATGATCTGTGGTTAAGAAAGGTTAACAACCCTAAAGTTTTAAACCTTTTTTTTTTTTTTCAATTTGGTACAATTTGATTTTTTTATTGGATTATTGAACTTGAAAGAATGGAGTTCATCGTATTTGAAAAGTCAGTATGAATTTTAAATTACTATAACACTAAGTTGAATTCTTAAGTTGCTTTCAGATATCTGGGGTATTGATATTTTTATCACAATTTTGGAAAAAAATATACTTCTTTTATAAATAAGGGTGTCAACATACAGTTACATTGGAATATATGAATTACAAGTTCTGTCAACACTGCGTGGCAACTTGTAAATGTCATTGTGATTCACTGGACTTTTAAAATTATAGATTAAATCTCAAAAATTCCTGGTTAAAACAAAAGGACATGCACTTAAAAAGAATTTAAACAATTATTCGTTTCTCTAGGATTTGGGGCACAGAAAATTGAATACTCATATTCCTCATTTCATGGCATCCCATCACCAGCCCCTCCTTTGTTTTACTTTTTTGCCTTTTCACCTGATTCCATCTCTTATTCTGCTCCTCCCTGCATAGCTATCTATTCTGTATTGGGTAATATATCCTTGAATGCCGTGTATCGTTATAAAATATGTAGTGTTTTGTGTACATAAGTGTTTTATTTTTTTTCATTTAAGTTTTTGTTTGTGTTTGTTTTTGTTCTGTTTTAGTATTAGTTTCAGGTGTACAAAACAACATCAGTGTTTTAAATTTATGTATTTTGTACTAAAGATACTCAATTTCTTATTTTTTCATCAAACATTAAGTATTTACAACTATGTAAATTATTATATAATATATTCCTCATTGCTTCTTGATGTTGTATATCATTCCATAATATCTACTGTATTTTACCTACGTCGTCCTCTAATGATGGACACCTGAATTGTCTCTTGTCTACACCATAAACAGTGCTCCCTCGGTTGTCCTTACTCGCGACTGCTTATAGGCCGACCTACGAATGTCTCAACCATCTGTACCCAAGCGACTGACATACACATACTTAAATTCATTAAGTAGTCTAAGGTAGTTTTTTCAGATTATCTGTTCCTATTTACAGTCCTACTTCCTTGTATCCTTAGCCAAAAATTGTATACTTGCCTTTTTAATTTTTGCTTTTTGTGATGAGTGGGAAGCAGTGTTTTATTTTGTTTAACAAATTCTTATGTACTTTCACTAGTCATCTATTGTGATTCATATATTCACCTCCTCTGCCAATTTTGCCTTTTTGTTGTCAACCTCTTTTCATTGTTTTGCAAATGTTTCTTCTCTAGGTCAGTACTGTCCAATAGAAATGGAGTTACGGACATGTGTATCTTGACTGCCCTGTAGGTTAAACTGCTATGACACTAAGTTCAATTTCTAAACGTCTCTCAGATTTCTGGAGTATTTATATTTTTTCATTATTTTCTTTCAGCATTTATCATAATATGTGGACCACATGTGACTTTTGAGCATTTGAAGTGAGGCTACTGTGACTGAGCCAAAATTTTTATTCTGTTTAATTCGTATTAATTTAAATAGCCACGTTTGTCTACTCTGTTGGACAAAGACATGCTAGATAATAATCTTTTGTTAGTTTTAGCTATTACAGATTACTCTTGATCTGTTATCTGCCAGATGTTAACCTTGTTGAACGAAATAATTAGTAGTCAAATCCATCAATTTTCTTCCAATGTATGTGTTCCTTTGGAGTTGTTTTAAGTGTCCTCCACCCTTAAATCACATATAATTTCCTTCATTTTTCTCTTTTAGGTTTAGAGATTTATCTTTCGCTTTCAGGTTTCTAATCCATATAGAGCTCCCTTTTGGATATAGTATAAGAAAAGCTTCCAACTTTGTTTTCTCAACAAGCCAGTTTACCCACACTATTGTGTGGAAGGCAATCCATCTTTCCACCTCTGCTTTTGTTGTATGGAAGCATAGTACTGATTGTAGTAAGCAGAGTTGATCAATGCTCTTATTGTAACTGTGTATTAAGTTGTATTTTTCTCTGTAGTTGAGTATGTCATCTGCAAATAATGGTAGTTTTTTACTTAATTTACTGTCTTTACTCTTTTTCTTCTCTTATACGTGGGTCAGGGCTTCTAGTGCTATATTATCTAGAAGTGACAGCAGGCAAACTTACCTTTTCCCAGTCTTAAAATTAAATCTATCTTTGTCGGGGTTCTTGAGAGAAGCAGAACCAATAGGGTACATATGCGCGCGTGTGTGTGTGTGTGTGTGTGTTAGGAGATTTACCATAAGTAATTAGCTCATGTGATCACGGAGCCTGGCAAATCCAAAATCTGCAATGTCCCAGTTTAAGTCTGAAGCTCCTGTAGAACCAAGAAGAGCCCAAGTCCCAGTTTGAAGGTGTCATATAGGAGTATTCCCTCTTACTTGTGGAAGGGTCAGTTCTTTCTTCTACTCAGGCCTTCAACTAATTGGGTGAGATCCACCCACATTAGGAAGGTCAATCTACTTTGCCAGGTCTACTGATTTAAATGTTAATGGCATCCACAAACATCTTTCCAGAAACACCCAAAATAGTATTGGATTAAATATCCAGGCACTCTGTGGCCCAGCCAAGTTGACACATAAAATTAACCATCACAATATTTAAAATTTTTATTATTAAGCATAATATTTGCTTGGTATTCTTGGAATACAGCTTTACTAAATTACTTATTAAACCAAAAATTGTTGAACTGTATCAAATGCTTTCTTTTACCTATCAAAGTAGTATATTTTTCTCCATTAAACCGTCAATATAGTGATATACATTTGGTGGGTTTTCTGATGTTAAACCTTCCTTACATTCATGGAACACAATGTTTTATTATTAAAGTTATTTAAATTGAATAAATTTAAATATTCTCTTCAGTTTATCTGACTGCTGAATTTGAGTACATTTTCATTTGCTTTTTAACTAGCTGAGCTTTTCTTTCTGTAATTCATATGTTTGGCAATCTTCACTGCCAAATTTGTCATCTCTGTTTATAGGTGAAATTAGCCAACAATCTTTACTTCTAATGTTTTCATCCAGTTTGAAGTTTGGGAATCAAAGTTATATTAATCTCATTAAACTAGTTGATCATTTTTTTCTGTTTTTTTTTCCTCTCTCTCTCTCTCCTTTTTACTAAAACAACTTATATAAGAGGGATTTTCTGTCATTTGGAGTTTGTTAGAAACTATTCTGACTACCTACCTATTAGAACAGCCAAACTCTGGAAAACTGACAACACCAAATGCTAGCAAAGATATAGAGCAACAGGAACTCTTTAATCACTGTTGAAAATGCAAAGTGGTACAGCTACTTCAGAAGACAGCCTGACAGTTCCTTATAAAGGCTAACATATTCTTAACATATGATCCAGTAATCATGTTCCTTTGGTATTTACCCAAACAAGTTGAAAGCTATGTCCACACAAAAACCTGCACATGAATGTTTATAGCAACTTTATTCCTAATTGCCAAAACTTGGAAGCAACCAAGATGGCCTCAGTAGGTGAATGAATAAACTGGTACATCTGAAAAAGTGGAATTATTCTGTGCTAAAAGGAAATGAGCTATCAAGTCATGAAAACACATAGAGGAAATTTAAATACATTTTACTAAATGAAAGAAGACAATCTTTTTTTAAAAGGCTGCAGGCTCTATGATTCCAACTATATGACGTTCTGTATAAGGCAAAATTATAGAGACAGTAACAAGATCCATCGTTGCCACGCACAGAGGAGAGGAATGAAAAGACAGAGCACAGAGGATTTTTAGGCCATGAAATGCTCTATATGATACGACAATCATGAATATGTATCACTATACATTCATCTAAATACATATACAATGTATAACACCAAGAGTGAACCATAATGTGAACTCTGAACGTTGAGTGATTAGGACATGTCAGTGTAAGGTCATCAATTATAACAACCGTTACCACTCTGATGCAGGATGCTGGTATCGAGGAGGGTTTGCCTGTATGGGGACAGGAATCATAAAGGAAATCTCCGAAAATATTAATGAAAAATGCCAGAAATAAACAATTTATAAATTTTAAATTGTGAGCCGGTCTGAGTAGCATGATGAAATCTCGTGACCTTCCACTCCATCCTGCCCTGGGCGTGAATCATTCCGTTATCCAGCATATCCACGCTGTGTAAGCTACCTGCTCATTCGTCACTTAGTGGTTATCAGACAGAGAGAGAGACAGCGCGCTTACCTAACTTTTATTATAGTATATTGTTATAATACTTCTGTTTTATTGTTGTTGATCTCTTATTGTGCCTAATTTGTAAGTTAAACTTTATCACAGGTATGTTTTTATAGGAACAAACATAGAACAGTATACATAGGGTTCAATAGTATCCACTGATTGAAGCATCCACTGAGAGTCTTGGAACGTTTCTCCTGCGGATAAGGGCGACTACTGTATCTTCCTCTCAGTTTTACTGTGGACTTAAAACTGTTCTAAAAAAAAGTAAAATTTCTTCATTAAAAGTGACAATTTGTAATGTTGTCTGGAATGGAAGCTTGAGATGGCAGTCAGGAGCGGTCTTTGATAGCCATTTCAAATTTTTGTGATTCTTGATCTGTTTAAAATTTCTAATACATCTTACATCAATTTTTCTTTTCAAATATCTTTGTTATAGCTATTAATATTTTCATATTTTAAAATCCTCCATTGTGTTTATAGCTATCCTGTTTTTTCATTCTTTTTTTTCTCATTTCAAATAGTATATTTGCATATTTCTCTGTGTAATTTTTATTATTCCTGAAAAGCTTTGTCTGTCTTACTATAATCTTTCAAAGGACCAACACTTGGTTTGTGTTCATTTTCTCTACTTTTACATTGATTTCTGCCCAAATCTGTTTTTCCTTTCTTCTTGTTTCTCCAGTTTTGCTCGGTTGTACTTTTCCTAAATTCTTGAGTTGAAGAATTCAGTTCATTTTTTTCCCCTCTCTTTCTTATATTCCAATAACCTCGTTTTTGGGGGGTTTTTTAATGTGTAATTTTTGGTTTGGGTTTCAATTTGGTTTTATTTGCTTTATTCTATTACTCAAGTAAAAGGGTTTTCCCCCATTTCATCAGGAGATTTTTCATATCAAAATTTTTGTCTCTTTATATTGATTCTTTGTTAAGTTTTTCACCTAGTTTCATGTTTAATTCCCCTCTGTGTTGACATAAGTGTGATTCTTCTTTGTCCTTGTATTACACTACATCATTTTCTTTCAGAATTTCCCCTCTGTATGTGTTGCTTCTATGTTCTCAGAAGCGTCCTGTCTAGTTCTTGTTCTTTGCTTTCAGTACCATTTGCCAATACTTGTGTAAACTCCCCAGGACAAACAGTTGCATGTATGTTTCTTAGATAAATAGTTGTATATATGCTTCATGAAAGTCTCCTCGGATATTCAACTTCTCTTAATGGTTTCATCTATTTCCACTTTTCATTACTCGTATCAATGAATTACTTGGTCTGACCAGCAGTGACCAAGTCTGCCAAGATGGTAACTTGGGAGGCTTGCCCCTGCCCCCTTAATCTTCATTAGCACCGCTTCCACATTTCTAATATAATAGTTTAGATTTTCTGAATCTTAAAGTGCCGTGCATACTGTTAGTCAAAACGTTTTCTGGACCCACTTTTCTTTTCCTGCCACCCCATTCATATAAAAAGATTGTTTTCCATAAGATTTATCTGTGTAGAAGTTTCACTCCGTTTCTGACCCTCGTCAGTAAATGGTCTCATCGGATTGTGTTTATTTCCTCCCTTCATTAGCTGCCAGTTTAAAAATGCAACGGACTTAGGCACTTTTTCATCTTACTGATCTTCACAGATACGATTTTTACTTAAAGTAGGAAGTAACTTGGATTTTTCCATATTTTCAGTTTGATAGAAAACTTCAGGTTTTCATTCTTGGATCCTGTAGAACTGCGTATTTTAATTGTGTCTCAACACGCCTCAGCTGCCGTACTTGTAAGGCATGTGGCCGTGGTGATTGTCCCATTCATCTTTAATTCCTCATTGAATTCCTAGTACAGCCTTTTACAAAGGACAGGTATATGATAACTATTAAGTAAATACCCATAATACCTCCATTTGTTGAGTCTACTTTGTTTACTATTCTGTAACTATATAACTGTTCTATAACTATTGATTATTCTTAAATGCAAAGCTTGTAATTTGTCTAACCTTATCTTGTGTCTTCTACCTTATTCTGTGGAGATTATATCAGGATAAAATTGGGGTTTGAAGAAACCCAATTACAAAGGTGATTTCTATGAGTACACCATGTCCTGTTAAAGATCTCTGTCTCCCCAGTCATGAGATTTAGTTTAGGGTTTTTCTAAGGTCTTGTTATCCTCCCTTACCCTCAAGTATGATTGCAAGAGTAAACTTAAGACTTACGATGGAATTTTTTGAAAAATCCCAAGGGGCCTCAAAAAGCATGTAAGTCACTTTTGCTGATGCTGGACTCAATACTGCTTCCCATCAACCTGCAATTTTACCATTAGCCTTAAAACAAAATCTGTTCACCGTGGACTTCTTGTCAATGGTTCAAATATGTAAGTGTCCTCAGTAGTACAATGATATTCTTCATTAGTTCTTAAAGAAATATGTGGTCAACATAAATAGGATAACTTTAGTAATTGTCCCCTTTCTGCAGAAGTCATGTGAAATACTGGAAAGATTCCTTAATAACAGCAGTCAATTTTTCAAGTAGGATATGTGTCCATTAATCTGGTAGACAATTTCTTTCAGAGTACTCATCTATTATACTGCTAATTAGCAAGCTTATGAAGTGTATGGCTTCTTATAGCTGTGGCATTGAAATAAAGCAGAGTGATTGCTTTAAAGATATTTAAAGTAGTTAAGTACTTTAAATATATATAATCTTAATTAGTTCTTACAACTCTATATGATATCATACCTCTGTGGTAGTTCATATGGTAGATTCCTTGATTATACTCTTATATGATATGTTCTTAACTATATTCTTATTCAGTTCTTACAACTCTGTCATATATGGTGTGTGATATAATTGATATCACTTTTACATCAATTTGCAGATATTATTGAAGCATAAAGAATTTGAACAAAGTAAAGTAACCATGATTTAAACCTCAGTTTGTTTGATTTCAGAGCTTGTTCCCTAAACCACTAGGCAACACTGACTAATAATACACAGTATTTTACTCAAGTGATCACACTAGGAGCTCACAAAACTCCGACGCTACCAAAGGCAAGGCAAGCCAAAGAAATGTGTGAAGTGATTAAGTATAAAATCATGAATAGTGGAATAGTCAGCATTATCGGAATCGAGAACACAAAAAGAAATTCAAAATATATGTGTATTGTTAATGCTGTGCTTTCAAAGCCCATCTGCAGGCCAGGCTTGACCCATGAGCTCGCCATTTTGCATCTCGATTTATAGCAATCATCCTTCTCCATTCTTAACTTTGAATAACTCTTGAGGCTTTGCTGGTTTCCATATACTCAGAAATGGCATTTATTTATTTTCTTAATGAGTAAGGGACCTCAGTCACATATTTTGAAATTGATTTCATTGAAATAAGAGAATGAAAGGTATTAATTATCTTTCTTGTTTTTAAACTTTCTTTACATGTATTTTTTTTTAAATTAATGAAGACATACACTGCTATTACTCTGCCATCGATTAAATGAGCCTTCCCACTGTCTCCTCTGGTTATCTGACATTCGGGTTTACGAGATATGGCCCCATTAGTTACTGAATAATTTGCAAACTCTAAATATTTGGGTGTTTAGAGGACACATAATTCTGCATCAATCTGACATTTACTCGTATTCAATCTCTCAGAATTGCATCAGGATCGGCATGGTGAGTATCTTAATTCCTAAGTACATTTTAAGCCTATTTTTGTCATAAAAAGCAAATCTGCATAACATCTTTTATCCAAATGAGTATTCTTGATCCCCTGTCTGCAGTTATTTTGCGAAAATAACACTTAGATACTGTGTTGGGAAGGCTTTGTTGAAATAGGCTGTGCATGTTCAAAGTGTAGAATATTCCTAGTTCAAGGAATTTACCTTAGTACAAAAGCAAATGATTTTGATTGTTTAAATGTAAGATGAGGAAACAAAATTCCTCAGGTTCTAGTGCCCTAGAGTTTAGATAAAAATCAAAATCATCCTTTTAAAAGAATTCGTGGACAATAAATAGAATTTAGACCAAATATTCAAACTTCTTGATTTAGGCAAATTGGGTAACACACGGGGCTGGGGATGTGAATACTACATAATGAGGAGATGACTGAGAGGTGCCTGGGCTGGTAGCTAATTCCAGTGTGAATGCTTTGCAGTCATTTGTGGGTTGAGAGGCATGTGTTCAGCTAAATGGAAATCTTGGACGTTCTCTCATACACCCCATTATTTGTAATTGAACACCGGATTTCTATCATGCAACAAATTAACATCTGCACTGGATCTGTCTTTGATGCATATGGATACACTGATTAGAATTTTGCAGATAGGCAGATACTGGGGAGAAAAAAAAAAGACAACATTGTGAAACACTTCCAGCCTTAATTTTTTATTACATATTGAGAATCGTTTAATTATCTTACTCCATCTAATTAGCCCTTCTACTTAGGTCAGTTGCTTTTTTTATTAACATGACATGTTAGCAATTTGTTAATTGGCATGAAATAACATGAGACCTCTCTGGGTATTTCGTATGACATACGTGTTTCACATGTGCTTACGGAAGCTAAGGAGAACACAGAGAGGTCATTGTGTGGTGCCACCAAATTATGTGTTTCTGTCCTGTGAATGTCTTTCCTTCTCTTATGACAAATGAGAGCGTTGATTTGAGTGGTTACAAAAATCAGAGACCATGGATATATATTTAAAATGGAAGAAGTGAGGAAGATTACACACACACACATACATAAATGCTAGTAAGTGAGAGAGAGGTAGGCAGAGAGACACATACATGCATGAAGAAAATAATAGAAAAAGTTTAGTGTCAAGCCTTTAAGCTCCAAGTCACTTTACCAGTGTTTTATGTTAAATAGTTTTACACCTCCACAGTATCCCTTTTGTGGCATTGACTGAGGCTCCTCAATTTATTGATTCCGTCTATCCCCATAGAAGCAAAAAATAGATTTAGCTGATAGTGCAGTACCAGCAAATAATACACAGATTCCTTTGGCGTGCAAAGGTAGTCTTGATGATTGATCACACCTAGGAAGAAAAATTTATTTTCCTCTAAAGAATTCCTCTGGGATATGGCACAAATAGACAACTACCAGTAACCCTGCATGGAGAGGTGAGTGTTTAGCCACAACACATTTAACCTCCTGATATTACATTCATTTAAGTATGAATCATTTTCTTTCTAAACCCCAAATAAATTATTATTACTACACCATCACAACTTTGAGGAACTATGTAATGGTGAGAAGGGAGAGCACCGAGTAACACTGATTTCCCTGTTAGTTGTTTCTTTGTATTCTACTGTATTCTGAATAGGATTGCTTCATACCAGCATAGAATTTTGAAAAGCTAAGAGAGATTTGGGGTTACTTGGCTTCACATTAGTATTTTATAAATAGAACACTGAGTGTGAGAGTGGTGGGCCTCCCTGAAGTATGTGTGGGTATTTACTGAGCTAACCTGTGCTGAGTGTATCCTGGGCAAAGCAGCAGGCTGGGCATTCTGGTAAATACATTGATAAATTTACATAACTCCCTGGTGAGAATTACTCCATTGTCCTTTCTTGTTAGTAATGTTTTCATCCACTAGGGGGCACTATGATCAAATATAAGAAGGAAAGCGAAAAATGTTATTTTTGTTTGGTTTACTTAAGTTAGAAAAATTATTTGTAGCACTACTGTAGGGAATCCTTAACTAGTAACATACTTTTAGTTAAACTGCCTGATTAAATCTGTAGATATGGCTGAGATTTTTATTTGTTGCTGTTTAAGTGTCAGAATAGGCGATTAACGTGTGGGCTCTGGACCAGAAGTACCAACATGACTTGTGAACTTGTTAGAAATGCACATTCTCAGGCCTGGTTTGAGTCGGAAACAACCATCTGTATGTTCACAAGCCCTCTGTATAAGATGTCATGGCTTGCTAACATTCGAGAACCACTGAATTAGAATAAGTGGATTTTGACATAGGAGTACTTTTAAAATTTCTTAACTGTTGAAAAATTATTAGGTTAAAATATCAAGTATCAAATGTACTTGAAATATTGTGAAAAGATGTTTCTTAGGAAAGGTTCTTTTCCTATATTAACAGTGAGTCTGAAGAATTAAACTGGTTTTTTTTTTTGTCCATGATTATACATGAGTCGGAACAGTTAACTGATTGGTCACTTTCATCTCCCTTCCCCCCACACCAAAGTTTTTAATCAAGTGACTATTTGAGATAAGTCATTTGCTTTATATTATATAGATAAATCAACCAAGTAATAGAATTTCTTAAATGTAACTCCTTGTGACATCAAGACATGGTCTAGATTTCAACATAATGCTGCTCGCAGTCTTTCTTTACATCTTTATAGCATCTTTACACATATTAAAGGAGCTATTATATCTGCTGGGTTATTTGATCCTCAGGATAATCCTTTGGGGTAATTAAGAAATCATCACCTCTGTTTGCAGTTAGGAAAAACAAACCAGTTTAGAATTCTTATCTAAGTGTAATATTAGTGTAGGGACTAATTCTTTTTGTGATAAGTAGTTAATTCTGCTCCTCTGTTCCTGAGAGTTGCTGAAAATTACTGGAAGAGAATACGGCTCCCTTAACAGAATTCTACACCTCTAATGTTTAAGTCAGGAAGGAGACTGTCCTGGAACTATGGGTGAATGGACTGCTTTCCCTTCCTAGAGGTATTCTCTGACATCTGCCTTCATACTGTGTGAGGCTTCAGACGTGCCCTGCCTCCCTCTCATTTTCTTTCTCTTCCATTGTAGACATTCCTTCCTTGTTTCTCTTAGATCAGTTAAAGCAGTGCAGAACTTCTGAAAGCCTTTATGCTGAGGGAGAACAACTAAAATAATCACAGAGAATGTAAGAAACTACCAACTAAGCTTGCCACCATTCTACTTTATCTACTGGTTATCTCCTGTCGTGCCTCACTCAAAAGGCTGACCTGACTTAGATGGCACCTGGTGAGGGTACCCTTTTGCTCTTAGTCTTTTCTTCAAATGAAGAGTCCACCAGGAGTGGCCTCCTGTATGAGTAAACACTTTCTCATCCACAATCAATCCAGCAACTAGTCCAGGATGCCTCTCTCCCAATATACAAGGAGTGGTCCCAATCATTATTCTGAGGTCAAGGCCACCTTCGCCATAT
The DNA here is from genome assembly GCF_036562045.2 of Rhinolophus sinicus. Classification (NCBI taxonomy): domain Eukaryota; kingdom Metazoa; phylum Chordata; class Mammalia; order Chiroptera; family Rhinolophidae; genus Rhinolophus; species Rhinolophus sinicus. The sequence goes on from NC_133760.1 coordinate 71,683,825, forward strand.
GTCAGAGGTCAAATGTTACATGAAGGTTGGTGTTTTATGTATGCAGTATCAGGGGGCCATTCTGTCACAATTAGCTGTAATTGTAAAGTGAATCTTGTAGCAAAGTCAGAAAGTATAAATATGAGTATACAATGAATATTTTTTGTAGTATTAAAAATATCAGAAGTCGGTTATTAATTATGTGTATTGTGGTTTATAGCAATAACTATACCTACCTTATAGGATTGTTGTATTAACTGACATAACATATGTAAAGTACAAAGCACACTGCCTGGAATTTAGTAAATCTCAAAAAGTGTAACCTGTTACTAGGAAAATGATGATGAAATGAATTGGAAATAATTATTTGAAGAATATCCATATAGAATGTATGCTATGTCAGAATATATTGTAATATTAAAGTTTGTCATTTTATGCTTCTGTTTTTTATTTATTTTTATTTTTTTTTACTTAGAAATTGAATGAAAAGGTTAATTAACTTAAGTGCTAGCAAAATAAGTCTCACTGGAAATCTTTTTAAATTTCAAACTTTATTGTTGAAAATTCCTGTAATATTTACTAGAATTCTGTGTTGCTTTTTAGAGTAAAGTTTATAGATATATTTTAATTTTATTTAATGATTAAGGATCATTTATTTACCTGTGGTCATTTGTCTGAGAATGCTTGACTTGTAAGAACTCCCATAGTACTTTATGTCTTACAATCTCTGAAGTAAGTCTGTTTTCTCATTTTCCTCTAATTGTAGAGCAAATGAAGTGGGAAAAGCCCTGTGATAAACTGAAAATTATTTGAGTTCTAGTCAGTTACAGTATGATTTATATACATTTCTAATAATTCATGCATCCCACTGAAATGTAGATATATATGTGCCAGCAACTGAATCAAACCCCACACCCAGGGATGTCAGTATGATATGAACCTTCAAGTAAGATTCCCATTTTCTTTTCCCAGGGAAAAATAACACTCCTTCTTAATTGAAAATGAACAGATCTCAAATTTCTTTACGGTTCTGCTATGTAGGTGGTACTGCCATAAAGAGAGATGGAGAAAGGATATTTACAGGTCATTGTCTTGTACATACTGATTTTTTAATACTCCATTTTATTATTGTGGTTGTGGTTATTTATTAAGAAAAATCCACAGATACCTTCAGAATGGGTTTAAATCTTTTCTGTGAAGTAATCTTGATATTCTACAACTTCGTGTAACAGAATTCTAATCTTTATCCCTAGCTCTTTGGCTAAATGGGAGAGGAACTCTGCTTGTACTTGTTTTAAAATTAGGTGCTGGTATCCTTTTAAAATAAATAGAATGGTCACTTATCTCCTTTCCTCCATCTGTGTTTCTTTCACATTTCTTTAGGCTATGAATGTATAACTCTGTCAAATGATTCCATTAAGATGAAATATTAAACTAATATGTGTTTGTGTTGAGTTGGGGAAATTATTTGAACTAATGTGTATTTGTGTTAATTTGGGGTAAAGATACTAATTTCTGATACTGACACGCCTTAAAATGCAAGAAAGACAAGGAGCAGATTTTGTTCCAAAGTTGCATTTATTGATTGATTGATTGTTTGATTGATTGATTGATTTAACAAATAAAAGAGTGTTTATCTGAAGTCAGACAGAGAAGGACAAATACCAAAGCTACATTTTAGAGGGGAAGTACCTTGCTCACAAGTATCTTCGGAAGTGTTCTAGAAGTTCGTTTGACAAAAGCAGTAATATATTTCTCCAATAGATGGCACAAGCATTCCCCGAAAATCGAAAATATTTTTGTCTCTTGAGTAGAGAACTTGGTAATAAAGGTGGCACTATTTTAAGTAGTATTAAGTAATCTTCAAGACATTTTCTTTTTTAAAAAATGTAAGAAGCTAAGAGAAGGTGAAGTGGTAGTTCACTTTGGACATATCAAACTTGTCAAGACATTTTATCAAATTAATGTAGAAAAATTAACGTAGTAGTATATGAATGATCAAAGATATCACTAAGGTCAGTTATAATAAAAAATAGCTGAGACTTGGAATTCTGAATATGTTTTGTAAATGTCAAAGGTTGTTTTCTGTTGACTTATCTTGATTTCATTTTTCTTTATACTTTGCATTTAATAAGGAGAAGCATTGTGAATCTAGTTTAATAGGCAAGTAAATAAGTAAATGGAGTTCTTACACTTTAAGGAGAGAAAGAAACATTTTACAGGCCTAGCCCCATGAATCTCAGCCTGATTGTACATAGTTTCTATTACTATTGCCTTTATTCTATTATTCATTCTCCTCCAAATAAATAAATGCATATGAGAGAGAAACTGAACATCAAAGCACACTTTTCTGTAGTAGTCTGGAATTTTTAGTTGGTTGATAAATAGCAATTTCTTAAGAACCTAAGGAATTCATAGCTGGGAAACACAATACATGTACTCTATAGAGATACTGCTTTTATCTCATGAATGAGAATGTTTCGTTGTAACTTGTGTGATATCATAGTTACACTTTATTTTAGGAAAAGTTATACTTAAATTTTTGCCCCACTTTTCAAAAGGTTCTTTTTGCTAGATGGACAGAGTTGAAAAATTTATTGACATTCTCCTCAAGCTTTTAAAACAGTCCTTCAAAAAAGTTAGATTGAAATTTTTTTTGGAATATTGTGCTGCTAATAAGGTGATGATGGTGATGATGATGCCTCGATTTACATTGTGTTTTATTTCAAAGGCTCCTTTATACACAACATTTCACTTGATTTTTGTGATGACACTGTCTGTTATAGTCAGGGCAAATATTGGTATTCCTATTTTACAGGTGAAAAGAAGTGAAAGTCAAATTGGGGCACATAACAGGTAAAAGTTAAAGGGACTTAAGAGAATCGTTCATTTGTATTCTTTTTTGTTTTTCATTGTTTTCTCTCCCACTTGCTCCCTCCCTGACCCCTGGAACACACACAACAGATCATTCTCACTCCTTAAGCTCTATTTTGAAAAAGCACTTACTCTGCACCCCTAATATTTGCTTCCATATATAGGGGCACCCATGACAGTAATCCTCCTGGCTTCTTGCCACCGCCCTCCCCCTTTTTTTTAGGAGGGCATAGCTCACTGTGGCCCATGCAGGGATTGAACTGGCGACCTTGGTGTTATCAGCACCACGCTCTAACCAACTGAGCTAACCGGCCACCCCAGACCACCCCTTTTTTTGACTTATTTGATTGGTCAGCTTGAGAGCAGAACCGGTCATGCATAGATCAGCCCTTTCCTCTCTGTGCCTTGAAAGTGAGTTGTCCACAGGGAGTACCTGTACTCTGCTTCTCCCTGTGTGTATCTGTCAGTGGCGGGATCTCCGAACAGACAGGCCTATCTTGTCTGGCACTGTCTGTGCCAGAGGGTGGAAAGTATGTCTGCTAATGACACTGAACCTCACAAGGAAGCCCACTTCTTACAGAAATAAACCATATTCTTCAGTGTTTATCTTTATAAGGTCATGTTTTAGCCTCATCTTAACACTTTTAAGCCAATTTGTTTAGAACTCAGGCAAAGTAAAGAGGTTCTAAACTATTGGACCTCCTCAGAAATTCCAAATATGTTTGTATTATCAGAAACTTAAAAAAAAAAAAAAAATCTTAGTGGGAATTAGAGTATCCGGTGGCATTTTGAGTAGAATATATGCTATTTCATTTGGACTTAAAAGGCCTTTGTAATACTGTGACCTCGGGAACATTTTCCGCATTGGTGCAAAGAGTCTTATATCAAGTCTTAGAGGTGGTCCCTTTTTCAGGTAATGGGGTGGTAGGTGGACTGGACTCCTGAATATATGCAGCTGGTTCATGGTTCCTTTATGTTTGATTGTCCATATTGAGCTAAATAGTAGGATAACATTCTGCTGCTGCTAAAATTATTTGAATATTCTTGATGAAATAAATATAAAAATACCAACTTTATGGAAAATCCAGTCTCTACAAGGCTTTTTCTTTCACCTTGATATATATATAGTATATACATTTTTGCTACACATTTACTTTCTTCATTATGTTTTTATTATAATTGTTCCTTGAGACAAAGCGAGAAGCAACCATTTCAGTTGTTCCAAAAATGTTTACAGAAGAGTGGCTATCTAAGGCATGATGCTGGAATAGAGTGGTGTCACCTGATGTGGTTCCTGCCCTCCAGAGCTCAGCGTCTTGTGCTGGTATTAGACATTAGTTCAGTTTGCCATGTCATAAGCCTTGGAGGGCTCTGGAAGAAACGTCCGCCTCCCCCCTAATACATGTGACCTTACTGGGGATGTCAGGGAGGGCTTCTTTGTGAAAGTGATAGTTGAACTGAGGACTACGAAGAAATTGGACATGTGTGATTCACACACTAAATATAAATTGTTGGACATGGATGAAATTGTCAGATGTGTGGGACTGATGGGGTGTGGCAGACAATACACACACAGAGGAGCCATGAGAACTCAGAGGATTTGCATAAAGGAGTACTTGGTGTCAAAAGGAAGCCAAGAAAAGTATTGACGAATCTGAACACAGGCCATGTTTACAAGTGTGAGCAATCACAGAAATGTCTATGATGGACTCCTATGTCCAGCATTCGAGAACAGGGCATCACAGAAAGGTTAACAAGAACAGGAGCCAAGCTGGGTGGTCAGTACTGGGAGTTGGGCAGCTGATCCAAACAGCCACTTAGCTGTGAGGGAGCAAGGTGGGCACTGACACACTGAGGTCGAGGGACAAGGTCAGAGCTGGCACGACAGCCAGGGGATCTAATTGCTCAGTCACCCGTCTCCAACCAGATCGCCACAATCCTTGGCTATGGATAAGATGGGTCACAAAGCATAAAACTGAAAGTTTAAGTGACAGAGTTTAGGGAGATGAAAGCTGTTGGGGAAGGGAATCTGAAACATGCTAGGTGGCAGGAGGAATTCATGCAAATAACTCACATGAGGACAAGTTACTTTAAAGGTAGATGCAGACAGTTTGTTCTCTACATTTCAACACCCTCCAAAAATGTTCTGGTTTAACTAAGACCAGAGAGGAACATTACAGAATCAAAGACCTTTCAGGGATCAAACATTGTCCATGAAGAGTATCATCCAAACTTGACAGAAACTTTGTTTTTCAAACATCGATCTTTACAGATTCTTAATGAAATGAAGTTAGAAGTGAAGAAGATATTTTAATTATGATTAGGATGTTAGTTAATTCTGAAAAGAATGTAAAAGCTCAGTTATATAATTTTCTTGCTGAAAGACTCATTAGCAGTAATCTAATGCAGCTAATTTCCCAAAATGTATGCTGGAGAACAATACTCCTACAGGATCGTCTATGAAAAAGATGCTGTAATTCTGGAGACACTGCGTGCTCTATTCCCACCCCTGGCCCCCGTCCAGGCCCTTACACCCCGCCTCCCACCACCACACTCCTTAATGTCTCAGTGTCCCTGTCTGTTACAGGCTCTTCTTCCAAGTCCTCTCAGACAGTGTTTTGCTTTGTTTTGCTCAATGTTTGTCACATTTGGTTGCTCACCAAAGCCAGTCTTTTTCTTCATACTACTTTGCATCTAGATGTTCCAAGCCACACACAGTGAAAAACACTGAATCCCAAGTTATCTTCTGAACGAATGGGAATCTTATGCACATATTTCCACTTGAATCTATCCTAAATAAGGAGGAGGTAGAACAGTATCTCCACTTACAGAGGAGGAAACTGAGGTCTAAGTTATTTGTGTTAAGTCGGATTGCCTATGTTGTATATAATGTTTAACAATGTTCGATCGTTTTTTGCTTTGCTTTGGGAATATTGTATCCCAAAGGGAAGGTATTCCATAGTCAATAAGATATACTTTGATATATATATAAAAGCCATTTCTAAAACTTTTGTTTCATTATTATCAAACTGTTTACATTTTCAGGGCTAGGAAAGCTTAAAGGAATATGGCACAAAAATATCTAGGATTGCCTAAGTGAAGTATTTCGTTTTAATCTTTAGGTACCCTAGAGCTTGTTTGCAAAGTGCTACAGAGTGTCCTTCCCCTTGGAACGTGTCATATAGCCTGACCCCCAGAATTGAGATCTTCACAGCCTCTACCCTCTTCCTTGGGAATGGATGCCTAGACTTGACTCTGTGCAACTTTTCTTGGTTGAAACAGGTTGCTCAATACATTCTTAAGACATTTTTTTCCCTCTTGTATTCTTCGGAGCCATTTTACAGTCAACTTGGAAAAGTCCACTAATTTTCTGGAATTTTCAACAAATCAGTGAAGCTTCTGCTGATGTGAAACAGTATTACCGTATTTTGAAAGACACTTAAACTGAGGAGAAGTATGACACCATGCTTTACAAAATAGGCCTTCTGTGACAGAGTGTATTTGAATGAGACCCTAACCTAGTTATATAATTATAAATGTCAGCATTGGCGAGATCATGAATCATTAAAAATAGGTACTAGGGCACTTTTTCTGCTAATCACGATATAAAAGAAGGCTGAGCCGTTATCAAAGATAAATGTAGAAAAAATTTCCATTTTAAGATCTCTCTGTACAGTTTGATTCAAATGGATTGTTTGGCTTGTGTTTATCTGTTTAAATCTACTCTTCCTAGAACTACTTAGATGATTTTCCCAGTTCAGTTTTGTTTCTAGGTGACAGTGCCCCGCCATTTGTTTTAGAACACCATTTTTATGACCACCTGCAGTCCTTGATGTCTGTCCGAGGGTGGACTGGGCCCATATGGTCTTCCCTCTTATCTTGCCTGTTTGCCTCTGGTCATATTCTAGATGGTGCAATGGCAAGCCAGTTGTTAAAAGATAGGTTCTACACCTCAGACTGTTATACTTAATCCGATAACGTTCCTTCGAACTGAGATTTAACTCAGATTAAGCCAGCAGAAGAGAAGGCTTCTTAGGAAAAGGAGGGGTGACAATTTTTATATTATCGAGTCTGCAAAACGTGGTACAGAAAATGAGTGAAGAACTCTACATTTTCCTGCAGTGACTACATTTATAAATCTCCTGTTTCTATCGCACACACATTTGAACTTCCTGCTCAACAATAGGAGTTTTTGATTTTCCTTCATTGATAATTTCTCGGGAATGTTTTGTAATTTCGTTGGGCTGTGATCCTCTCCTGGCCTCTCCACCTCTGGTACCCTTTCCTGTAAGAATTCAGGAAGTATAAAACGCCAACTGGAAAGTATTTACTTGTGGGGTTTTTAATGCCCAGGTCACACTGTTGTCTTGCATCAGTTTCTTTTTCTCATCCTTAGCTGAAAACAAAACCAGAAAAAAAATGGGGGGGCGGGGGCTTAATCTTATGGGGTTAAATAAAAGAAAGAATGTAGTAAAAGAAAGAGTCCTTTTATGCTGGCTGCCGAGAACGTGCAGGGATGACTGAAAGTGCCTGAGGGCATTTGGTCCCTATTGGTTTTCACATCAAATGCAGTGGTGCCCATGGATAGCCTGTATTGTTGTCAGTTAAATGGGATCATGAGTGTCTGAAAGGTGTTTGAGAATGAACCGAAAATCATTTTCACAAGTGGGTGATTACTTCTGCCACGTGTTAACCGAACTCCAGCAGAATGGCCCAGATTTTCGAGCCTGTATTAATTGCTCTTTCAACCTTGACTGAGGTTTCTCTTTAAGAAAGCCCTTTCCAGGACTAAGCTGCTCTATATATTGATTTTTTTTTTCCTTTCTGTATTTTTCCTTGAAGGAAATGAAGGCTGGCAGCAGAAAAGGCTTTATCATTCAACATGTAGATTGTCCCATTTCTTTGAATAAAAAGCTAGACTCATAAAGTGATCCACCGGAGTAATAGTCCTTTTATTTTTTTTCAAACACTGAATAATCCCCATATTCTGTATACAATTATGTTTTTCAAATATTCATTAGTGGTGATTTTTCATCATAAAGTAAAACCATGAACTCTCACAGCATGGACTCACTCCAAATAAATTGTCATGTTCTCCTTGCTATTGGAAGTGTGTGCCACCACTCTAATTGAGACTAAACTACAATATTTATCAGTATGTGTTGAAGTATTCTTTGAACAATCTTCAAGTTAGAAAGGTTTTTAAAAGTGCTTTTAAAGTGTTTGGATAAATGAGATCTTTATTTGATGTTACCATTTTCTATTTCATATATGGCATAGAAAATGCAAGGTGTTTTCTTAACTAGAAAAATATAGGCTGTATTTTAGTTCAGACATATTGTGCTATGAAGATGAGTTAAATCTCAATATTTAAAACTAATCAGAAATGAGTTCTGGAGATTTCATTAACTTTTGTGATTATATGTAGTAGCAGAGATTATATAGTATTTATAGGAAAATGGCTTAATTTATTAGTAAAACTAGTTTCTGATTTTTTTTGGCATAAAGTAAGACAAATCACAGCATGTTATATGTGAATCTATTTTTAAAAAACATATTGAAGGAGGTGCTGTGTAGAAAAAGCTTTTAAAATAATTTTATAAGCATTTCAGTGTGAACATGGTACGCAATCTAAATATCTGTTGAAAATTCAACAAAAATAAACATTGTAGAATATTTTTGCTATTTTTGTTTTGCTTGGTTTATTTTTACCGAACTTTATTTTACTCAATAAATCTATTGTTGAGATAATTTTATTAGAATAATACATAATTGTTAAGGATCACTTATATCTAAAAAAGTTTTTATTTCTGTTGTCACAGAACATTCTGATGGATTTCATTAAAACTCTGCTTTTGTTTCTCCACAAATGAAAACTTTTAGAAGTAATTGCGGCATATGTTCCAGTTGGCATTTTTAAGTTAACATTTAACTCTTTTAGGGATCATGCTGATATCACAGAGATTGTACAGTTTTTAGTGTAAGTGTTGAAATACCTTATTTGTAACTTCTTTTTTTTCCTTTCCCGGTTAGTGTTTCTTTGGGGTGTGTTTTTTTGCTATTTTTCTTTTTCCTTTTTTTATTAATTTCAGGTGTACAAAACAATATAGTGATTAGACATTTGTATATCTCACAAAGTGATCACCCCAATAAGTCTATTCCTCATCTGGCACTATACATAGTTATTACCATATTATTGACTCTATTCCCTGTGCTGTACTTTATATCCCCATGACTGTTTTTTATAGTTGACATTCAATATTATTTTATGTTAGTTGCAGGCGTACAGCATATTGGTTAGACATTTATATAATTTATATTTATGTAATTTGACCATATATAACTCTTGATATAGGACATGAAAAAAATTTTCATTTGCCTTGTTGATGGTAACTCTATTGACTTGAGGATTGGCCATACCAAAATTCTTCTGTTTACTTATTTTTCCCCTCTTAACTTTTTTCCTAACAGCATAGTATAGGAGCTATGCATTCACATCACTTTTTTTCCTTCTTTTTTTAAGGAGGGTGCAGCTCACAATGGCCCATTGGTGTTTGTGTATCAGCATCACGTTCTAACCAACTGAGCTAACCGGCCACCCCATTCACATCATATTTTAAACATAAAATTCAGTTTCTCGTATCTTTTATATTTGAGAATAGAGTATGATCTAGGACTAGTTAGAAATGCAAAAAAAAAAAAAAAAAAAAAAAGTCATAGGCCAATGAAACATTGATACACGTTTAGTTGGTTTGTGTTCTAGCAATGATCCCTATGTTTCTTAGGAGCAAATATTACTCGCTGTTAGAAACAACCCTAGAAGAGGGAGTGATACTTTAAGATTATTGCTATTTATACTGATTTATAAAACCAAATGCTTGAAGGCATTATTCTTATGTGTGAAATCCAAGCTTTGTGTCAGTGTTGCTAATTTGTTACCTAATCCTGTGGAAGAAGAGAAGATTTTAAAGTTAAGCAGGCAGTTTTTTGTTCAAAGGGAACAACTTCTTAATACCTTCCTTAAGTTGGATGTGCTGAAGAAAGCAAACACTTTTAAGTAGTATCTAAACATTTATTTTTAAATAATCTGAAATACTATAGTTACGTGAGTATTGTGATACATTGGAATTATTTCAATGGCAAAGTGTTATATGTAGTACAAATTAACATTGGAAATATGTGCTTTTTGAAATATGTTGTGTACAATAGAATATCTCTTTTATTCCATTCAAATAATAATTCTTGGATCCAATTTACCTTTGGTTAGGGAATTTTTTTCATAGGGCCGTATTCTAATAGATCACTGGAAAAGTAATATGACTCTGAAAACTGCTAATGTGTGTTCCTTCACTTTCCATCAGTTTCTTACTTTACTGAAATAATTTAACAAGGATGAGAAAAAATGTTTTATTCAAACTGAAATTCTGTAGGTTGATGAAAATGAATAATGTTGAAAGACCCACCAAATAAATAAATAAATAAATTGAATGAATGAATGAATGAATGAATGAATGAATGAATAAAAGAATAAAAACTTGCTTTCCTCTTTAACATAAGATGAAGAAAATTCACAGTGCCCATTAGAGAATGTTGCCCTCATGCTGTGTGATAAACATTTATTTTATTTGATAACATTATAAATTGTCACATAAAACTCAGTTAAATGTGTGTTCCAGTTTGACTGGTATTTGACAGGTCTGATTTACTTACCATTAAAAAAACTTTCTTTTTTATTTGAGTTAATCATACAGTCAAGAGGAAGCTAGTGATGACTCAGCAGGTTACAAAATATTCAGAAAGAACATAGCTGCACAGCAGACCCACCGACAGATCTGTAGTACAAGAGATACTCTCTCCAGGATGACAAATACCCTTCTTGAGTCATGTTCTCTATGCCTTTCCTGGGTGAAATAAGGCGGTGAAAAACCAATTTGACCAGAACTCAGATGACAAGAATATAGTCATAATAGATTTTATTTTAATTTAATTTTAATTTTAATTTTATTTTAATTCTTTTTTTTAATGTTTATTGGGGTGACAATTGTTAGTAAAATTACATAGATTTCAGGTGTACAAGCCTGTGATACATCATCTATATCACATTGTGTGTTCACCACCCAGAGTCAGAAAAATTCTAAACCATTTTCATGAAACAGAAATGAATGACAAGTAAATAGCTTTCAAAGATATCTTTAATTAACGCTATTGCCATTTATGTCAAATAGTTAGATTTCACTGTCAGCCACAGCTTCTCCTTTTATAGAATTATGTAGTTATAGTTGATCTTCATAATAATGACCCTGAGATGCTTTAGGGTCTTTTCAAAACCAGTAAAGAAAGATCAAATTATATTTTATGGCTGTTTGAAGTCAAGTCAACCTATTGTATACAAATTCTCTAAAAATTTGTATACAGTAGGCAAATAGAGAGTGTCCACATAGAGTAATTCATTTTCCAGTAATGAGCAATGCTCAAACATCACTAGGTAAGGGTATGAGCAGACTCTGTTGCCTAGTAGAACATAATATCATGTTAAATATAACTTTAGTATATTTTTCTGAAATAAAAATCTTATGGATGTTTATCCGTAAGAGATAATTTATAAGCTAACACTCAACATTTAAAAAAACAAACAAATAAACAAAAGAACCGTGATTCAGTAGCAATGCTAGGCATAAAAATGGGTTAGGAGAGAATGCATTTTGATTTTTTACGATGCTTTCTAATAAGTGGATTATCCGATTATAACTAAATTTTAAATGATTTTGGCTCCTTTTTCCTTGCTTTCTCCGCACTTCAACCTTCCCAAAGCTGATAAGACCACAAAAAATTTAAATTTAAATGGCTCCAAATTCCAGAACTTGAGAATGGCCTTGAAAACTGGAAAGCCCCATTAAAGCTGTGAGTTCTCCACTGTGTTCAAGGTACAGTGACAATGATCCTTACCTTTGGTCTCTAGCTATTCAACTTAGTCATACCAGAAATATAATTCATGGAGCCATAATGGCCACACACCCCAAATCCTTAATAATAGTGATTTTTCTGATTATAAAAGTAGGATGTACTCTCATACATTGCCACTGGTAATGCAAACTTTTACAGCCACTTTGGAAATGAAACTCAACAACCCCACTCCTACTTATTTACTTGGAAGAAATGAAAACGTGTGCCCACACAAAGACCTATGCATGAATGTCTATAGCAACTTTATTATAACCAAAAAAGTGCAAACAATCCAATCATTCACCAACTGTTGAATGGATGTACACATTGAACTAAATTCATACGATGAAATATAATATTCAGTAATAAAAAAGGAACTGCTCCCCTTCCTGAAATCTATGTAATTTTACTAACAATTTTCACCCCAATAAATTTAATAAAATAAAATTTAAAAAAAAAAGGAACTGCTGATACAGACCACAACATGAACGAATCTCAAAAGGTTTATGTTAAGTGAAAGAAGGCAGACACAAAAGGCTACATGCTGTATAATTCCACTCATACGAGATCCTGGAAAACAAAAAACTAAAAGATCAGAAATCAGATCAGTAGTTTCAGAGCTGGGATGGGAGGAGGAGATTGATCATAAAAGGGCATGAAGTAAACTTTCGGGGTGGAACATTCTGTCAGTTCACTGTGGTGGTGGTGGTTATAGGACTAGGTCAACACTCATCAAATTATATACCTAAAATGGGTGAATTTTACTTCTTGTATACGATACCAGGTAACCTTACTTATAAAAATGGAAGATGTGCACTGTAGAAATTATGGAAATGTAGAACGGCATAAGGAATGTGAAATTCATCTGTAATCTCACAAGCCAGATATGAATGAACTGCAGGTTTAACATTTTGATGCGTTTTTCTGGAATTTTTTTTTCATATATATATATACTATAAGCTCATGTGACTTGTTTTTGTAACTTAACATTATAACAATTCTTCCGTATCATTTTTTTGCGTCACTTTTAATGACTACCTTATTTAATTCCTTACTGTTTGATTCTTACATGATTTGTGAGTTTTTGCTCTTAAACAGTATTGATGAATATCCTTTTTCTTTATTCTTTCCTCTATTTTTAATGCCTCTTATGCCAAGAATTTGCTTTTATACCAGTGAAAAAATAGCTAGACAGTGATACCTGTTACTTAATTCCAGAATTCATCCTTATAGTTAAAAAACCCTCAAATTTGTTGAAGTGTAATGTGCTTTTTTATTCAGTATAGTTACTTTTCAGATGTTTTTTATTCATGTCCTTTTTATATATATAAAATTTTTGTCCGTCTAATATGAAAACTAAAGAGCAGAAACTCGTATTTTTCTGCATAGCATTTCCTTTGTGCAGTTAATCTTTTGTTGAATTGAATTCTTTCTTTAGTGCAACAACCCCAAATACCTCAAGGCCCAACCTTCTAATGCTTACCTTGCTTCCAGTCTTAAATTATCCGTTACTCTATATCTTTTAATATCTTCCAACAGACACATGTACGCATCTACCCACCCTTCTGCTTTCTGTCCTTAGAGAAACCATACATTTTCATTCCAAATGTGTTGATCCATTGTTTTGAATGACGTTACAGCAAACAATATTATTCCTGCTGCAGGACCTTCACTGCAAGCAAGACTTCCCCCTGACTTGCTCATGGTGCTGACGGTTTGTGTATCAATATTCACTTTCACTTAGGTATGATCCAGTTGCCCAGCAACGTGCTAAGTGAGATGCTTTGATGGAGCTGAGAAGCGGGCTGTGGTCACAGGCAAAGGTTATTCCAAACGCCCTCTGTGGCTCCTAGGCAGCTGTGGGCGCACATCTCACCAGTGCATTTTCATAGAGGATGTCTGTTGTGTCCACAGCCTCTAGCTCCCGGGGTCATTGCTGTTAACCCTGTAATAGGAGCTTGGGTCTGTGCATTTCAGGAGAGGGAAATTACACAGGAAAGACAGGAAGAGAGCAGCTAAACACCTATCACCAGAACCACAGAAATTAGAGGCTAGAGCAAAGGTGGGGCCAAGGGCTTTCAGGGGACCTCAGGAGGAGAGAGCAAACAGGTGAGAACAGTAGCAGTGGATGTTTGTCAGGAACGAAATGAATTTGCATCACATCCACAAGCACAGATGACAAGGCCTCAAGGGTATTGTGAGAGCCAAATATAAGTTTACCAAACACTTCAGCTAGCTGACATGTCTGAAAGAAAATATGGAACTGATGTGGGCAGTGTGGGGAAAGCTTTCCAGGGCAACAGCCTAGTTTCTAGTTCGACTTTTAGTAACTCCATGTTTGTTTATTTGATTCTGAAAATTTGGAAAATACAAGGAATAAAGGAGGAAACTTGAGTCTTCCATAGCCCCACCACTCAAATTTCAGAATATTTATTTAATATAGATATCTTTGTTACAAATTCCAAATAATTAAGTATGTGTGTAGTTTTGCATCTGTTCTTTTCACATGGTGGTATATAATGAGATAGTGCTTATGTTTCTCATTTTATCAAAAATATAATTTCAGTTGCAGCATAGTATTTCTTTCCATGCATATGACAGCATTTCTAAAACAATTCACCTACTATGGGACACTTAAGTTGTTATGTTTTCAATAATATAAATAATTTTTTCTGGGTATCCATGTAGCATACATCTTTATGTGCATGTCTAATTATTTCCCTAATAAATTCCAGGATGAAAAGGTGGGACTATTTCTATATGCTGCCATGTTATCCTACAGAAAGGTGGCCTTAGGTTCTACTCCACTAGTAGTGAATAGGTGCCCATTCATTTCAACACACTTGAGCCAACATCCCGTATTACTAGGTTGGTGCAAAAGTAATTGCAGTTTAAAAGGTTAAACAAAATTGCAAAAACTGCAGTTACTTTTGCACCAACCTAATACTTTTTCAAAGGGGGAGGTGGGCGAAAGGTATGTTTGCTTTGTTTTGCACAAGAAAATTATTTTAATAAGGCAAACGAAAAATTCAAGCTAAGATTCTAATTCTAAAATGTGAGAGAGAAAGTCTAGAGACTCTAAGACCCTAACCATACTTTTAGCTGTAGTGCTTTTTTCTTGCTTGGAATTGTATCGAGTTAGTTTGACTAGCCTCTGCAATGTTAAACCTTCACTTCAGAAAAAGGGGTTGGGATAAAATACTGAAAAATCTTACTTTGATTTAAAAATGAGGCCTCAATTTGTCATATTTTAAACTTCTAACAATGTTTTCCACCTTTGTAAGAAGTGTGTATGTAGTTTTGTGGTATAATTTTAAAATAGCTCTCTGTGACATGCTCACACTTGATTAATTTTTCATTTATTCTTTTCCCTTGATACTTCAGCTCACATCTGTATATTCAGTAAGAACAAAAGTTCTATTCTCAAATGATTGACTGCTTTAATCATTTCAGTTCAGGTTACTAATAGCACTGCAAAGTTTAAAAGAAGCCTGGTTGAAACGATGTTAAATTACACACTGTCATCTTCCTGATCTGAATTTCATAGTCAGGAACATTTGTAGCAAGATGCTTCCCTAAGTCAGGTAAATCCCCAATTTACAAGGCGGGGAGGGACCTTCAAAATCACCAAATCCAATCCTTTTCGTTTGATAGTTGAGGAAATGGAAACTGAGATTGGTGCAGGGACATTTCTTGGTCACTCAGCTAGACAGTGACCCTTCACCCTGGGGTTTCGGACTCTACAGCTGGCTCCCTCTCAGGTCACACTCCTCGTCCCCGGTCATCTGGTTGCTGGAACATTTCGTATTCGATTCTCAACTCATAGCCTTTGTCTCTCCTAGACGCCTGTGTAAGAATAAAGTTCCTACTGGTTCCCTGATGACCCTTTCTAACTCCAGCCTCGTTCAGTGTGTGGTATGACTGACAAATTGATAAGCCACAAAAATCAATTGCCTTTCGAGGCCTAGAATAAGCTCATTTTGGAACACAGAAGCTGTGTGTTGCCTCAGCTTCCAAATGAACTAAACTTTGTCTATAGCAGGCTGGTCTCAAGAATAAATACCTATGGAAGAAATACTGTTACATAGAACCACAGCATTATTCATGGAAAGTATTCTTTTGTTTGTTTGTTTTTCTTACCAGATATCTGTATGCTCTTGGACAGAAGGTTTGGAAAAGATGGAAAAAACGTTACTTTGTTCTTGTTCAGGTTAGTTCCTTTTTTTCCTGTTACTTAATCACTCTAAGACAGTGAGTGGTTCTCAAACATTTGCCTATGTGGGTTATGTCTATCAATAGTCACTGTATTAGAAATCAAAACTGAAAAAAAAGTTAAATATGTAATTCATTTTAAAATAGCAGTAGTAAATCCATTACATGCTGACAACACGTGTAACATTTTTATGTAGAATAACTATTTTCCACACCAAACAATTTAGTGAAATGAGCGGCATTATTTTATACTTTTTGCACGTTTCTTTAGTGTTTGGTTTAATAGAATGCAGCTGTGTTTTTATATGAGCTCCTACATTCAATCTGTTGCAATCTCAGATGAAATGTAGCTTCCGAAAACCTCCACTGTACACTCATGAGAGAATAACTATGAAAAAGGCAGATGATGTCTGAATATTATTATAAATACAATGTTGACCTCGCAGGTCCCCTGAAAAAATCTTTAAGAAATCCAGGATTATAGGACATAGTTTGAGAACCACTACATCATTCTGATATTTCAGAGATAAACCATAATGCATAGAAGCACTAATTTTTATATAAACATGTCATATATGTCACTTATTCACATAATTATGTCTTTAAAACACCTTGTCTGGTCCATTTGTTTGTCACAGGATTCTGAATGTAGACAAATTACTAGGGTATACAGTTTCACTGACTCCTTTTTGGGGGGAGGGCGTGCTTTTTGTGCTTTTCGAATCATGGATAACCTTTACTCATAGAATATTCTCATTAAGTTAAATTTACATTAAATTTACATTAAAGAATAACTTTCTATTCTATGATAAATCAAAGTGATTTCATTCCTAATGAAATATATGAAAAGAGACTCACTCTTGGAATTCTTAACAGAACACAGCCTGTAAAATCTCACCGATTCTTACCCACACATTAAGCAAGCTTAAATGGACTAAATCAGAATGACACAGTGAAATGCCAAGGATAGAAAACTCTTATTTGCTGTCTTCCAGAAGTATAGCCATCTGTCAATTGCTGGGTAAATTATGTGCCATCATGGCATGAAAATTTCATGAAATGTATAAAAATTTAGTCAAAGTTAGTTTTCTCTCCATGGCAAACAGCCAGCCTATTGTTTTCGTGGCAAAAATGTAACCTTTCCTTATAGGATTAGAACCAATATTTGATCAACTAATTGAATAAAAGATACACACACACACGTGTGTGTTTTTATATGAAGCCCAAGTGTTTGCTTTGAGTAAAGGGCCCCTGTTTGGAGTTCTGGGTGCTCTATCTTCCAGAAGCCTCACCTCTGAGGCATCTTCTTTGGTTTCCAGGTTTAATTTCTTTACATTGACACAGGAACATAAATGCATTTACCAAGCTGTTTGAGTGCAGGTCTTTCTGAGACTACAATTTTGATTGCATTCTCTTCTGTAGATGCCTTGCTCACATTAATTTGACAAGTTCGTGTGAGTGACTTTTTTTTATCAAGTCTTTCTAAAACGTTCAACTGATTTTTCATAGAAACATCAGCTTCTCACACATAGTCATTCATGCGTTTATATAGAATCTTATGTAATTCCATAATTTCAATAGCTTATATTACTGGCATGGACAAACCTAGATGACTCTTAATAAGCATAGAGTTTTACGAATAAGTCATTATGCTTTTAAACAATTTAGTTAAAAATTGTTAACAATTGCTTTTAAAAAATTTTCCCTTTTTTATGACTTCATTTATTTATTTTTTTTAAGAGCAATTTTAGGTTCAAAATTGAAAGGCAGGTGCAGAGATTTGCCATTTATCCCCTGCCCACACACATGCGTCGCCTCTCCTGTTACCAGTATCAATGGGTCCATGTGTTACCAAGAGTGAACCAATGCTGATACATCATAGTCACCCTGAGTCTGTAGTTTACCTTTGGGTTCACTCTCGGTGTTGTGCATCCTATGTATTTGGACAAACGTATAATGACATGTGCCCATCGTTGTCATATGCAGAGTATTTTCACTGCCCTAAAACTACTCCTGTACCCCCAGCAACCACTGATCCTTTTATTGTCTCCATAGTTTTGCCTTTCCCAGAAGGTCATATATTGGAATTGTACAGTATGTAACCTTTTCAGATTGGCTTCTTTCACTTAGTAATGTGCATGTAAGGTTTTTCCATGGCTTGAAAGCTCTTCTGTTTTTTTTTGTTTTAAGCACTTAATAATATTCTATTGGAGGAATCACAGTTTATCAATTCACCTACTGAGGGACATCTTGGTTGCTTCCAAGTTTGGGCAATTATGAATAAAGCTGCTATAAATATCTGTGTGGAGATAAGTTTCAACTCCTTTATGTAAAAACCAAGGAGCACAATTAATGGATCATATTCATTACCTTTTAAAGAATGAATCAGAGAGTGTTCATTAGTGTGGAGATCTGGTTAAGTGACAGTCGGCTAAAAGCATTTCTAATATACTGATTGTTTTAATATGAAAATGAGGCTTCATTAGATCAGTCTTTAGAGGTCAAATGATCACCTCGTGCTTTTGGCAGGTGAGTTTCAAGGTAATCCTCTACTCCTTACTTGATTTTCTAGCATTTGATCACAAGAATCAAAAGTTACAGGACAAACTAGTATACTTTTATTGTCGCCCATAAAATGGCTTAGAAATGGAAGAAAAATTTTTGAAATCATTAATTGGTATGTCTTTGAGGAACATTAACCGTGTCTTTGGGGTGCTAGAAGGTTCTCCCAATAATCAAACTATGTTTAACATTTTAAAAGGCAAAATTCAGTTTAAAGCAAAGTAGGTAAACCCATATACTCCATAATTAAAATTTAGGAAAAACACCACCTAACCATAATGAATTCAGATTTATTCTACTTGAGGCATCATCTTACGATCTGAAGTTATATTTAAGCATTATATCTTTACACAAACGTATGTACATACATGTACTCACACAGGGCATCCATTGCCCAAATGTCCTGAGATAGAAATGCCAGTACTTGGCATCCTCTCCGAGTTTTACATATAATCGAATTTTCCTTTCAATTCCAAATGTATTGGGAAGACAAATTGAATGCACGCTCTTCAAAATCAAGATGGCTCTGTGTGGAGATTCAATGAGAATGCCCCATTGGGAGGAACAGGGTAGTGTTTATTCATATTTTTAAAGACAGCTCTCATTCTATCGGCACATAGCTCGTAGGTCCATACCTGCAGGCTGCATTATTGAAAGGTGAAGGAGTCATTTTTCCAGGGAGGACAGTGTCCCCCTGCTGTGTCGCTGCTGCCGTCAGCAGAATGGAGCTCTGGTGATAATGTGAATCTCTTCACCACTTGTGAGTGTGTATTATATGTGAGTGATATAGCTGGAGACTAGCCATCCGCCCAAGAATTTGTACTTAGAAAAATTGATTGCGAGTCAGGTTTGGCCAGCTGCAAAGTCATTGTTCAAAGCGCACTCGCGAGGAGCTGCTGAGGTGAAAAGACTTTGCAAAGACTCACACATAAACAAGTAAATCAGAGTTGAAAATGGGAAAATGAATTGTTTATTAATGTGGGCTGTTTATTTAGCTTCTAAGTAAAATTAGTTTTGGTCCCGGTTTAGATTGTGAAACCAGTATAGTTAAAGTATTAAACAGATTTTCATGTTTTTTAAGAGGCTGCATTTTGTTTTTTTAATGAAGGTAAATTTTGGTTCATACCAAATTGAAAGAACAGTAATTTGGAAGAATATGTTTGAAATCTTACCAAAATTAACTTATATACATTTCTTATTCATTTTTCTTATGCTTACTTAGTGTTTTAGTGTTTGGTGGCTGTCATTGATACAAAGTACTTATGATACTAATAAATTTTAGTTTGTTGTAATAAAACCATTTAGTAGCTTTAAAATTATCTTTGTATTTATGGTTTAACCAAACTGAAGTATTTCATAATTCTGCATTCTGCTAATGCCCCTAGGTATTGCATATTCTGTGGTAAATCCAAAAATTCCTGAAGCACTCACCTATTAATACAATGATTGCTATGTGTCATCTAATATTTATTAAGCAGTTGTATAGGCATTTATGTTAAGCACTTTTAACACATTATTTACTCTTCAGAATAAGGTATGTGTGAGGGTAGGTATTATTATCCCCATTGTCCAGATAAAATTGATGTACAAAGGGATTATATAATTTACTCAGAATTGTGCAATCAGAGTGTGGTAGTCAGGGGATCCAGTCCAGTGTTATCGACTCTAGAGACTAAGCTCTTATTTCCTCTGTCATAATGCTATGATTAAATTGATGCACACAGCTGCAGTTGATCTAAGACGAACAGATATATGAATAATCACTGCGGAGCATTAATTTCCTGAGGTACAAAGCAACATTACTACATTATGGAAATGGCCAATGCGTGATGGCGTAAAAAGTCCCATGCCTCATGGAGGCCACGTAAGTGCGTGACATCACTGGGAACAGAAGTAAACATCTATGTTGTTTTGGCCCCATATCAAAGTGTTCACTGCTTGCTGCCGATGTGTCAGAATCATGACTTGAAGTTGCTGCAAACAACAGCAGGCTATCAAGACATAATGTTAATTACATATCAGCTGAGTTGGCACAGGATGTAAACAGTCAACCATGCCACTGACTGATCCAACGTGCTGCAAACATACGAGAAGCCCTGTTAGTGAGATGCTATCAAAATGCACTTTAAACTGAAAGAAGTGGCTGCCCCAGCCTGTTGACATCTGAAATGCTCAGCACACGTGGCGATGCACTGCCACAGGCTGCTGTCACGTAGTGGAGAATGCCAGGGCTGCATGAAAACATATGGCCCAAGTTTAGTCCTAGGCCATCAGCTGATGTTTGCTTATAGTACTGGGAGGTGAACAAATACACTGCTTCAGATCCAGAAAGCCAGATAGTGGCTCTCTGCCCTTATATTTTAAATTGACTTAAAATTTACAATCCCAGGACCTGCTCAGTGTAGGATAAAATTCAACCATACAGAAATATTTATGGTAGAAAATGGAAGGCCCCCACGAGTACCCATCCCAGCATCACCTCCTTATTCCATTCTCCTTCCCAGAAGTAGCCAAGTCACCATTGCTAGGAATGTGGCTTTCTAAACTTTCATCCTTGAGAGAATCATTCCATACATAGTTCTTCTGTGAATTGTTTTGATCCTCTTTAAAAAACATATCACGGATAAGTTGCCATGTCAACATATAAAAACCCACCTTGTTCCTTTAATTGCTTGATTGGATTCCACAGTATGGATGAACATGATTTATGTAACAATTCTGCTTTTTTTGACATTTCAGTTCCCTTATTTTTAAAATCAACAAACAATGCTAGAATAAATATGTATGTAATTCTCATATATTAATCTTTGTGTGTATGTGGGAATATTTCTATGGAACTGCAATTGCAAGGCTAATGATCACGAATGCCTATAATATGAAGAAAGATTACAAAGCTTTAAATGACGCATCAGTGCTTAAATATTCACCAAAACTTTGGCTTGTTTTTTTCATTTAAGTCATTTTTTATAATTAGGAAGTAGTCATATACCAAGTTGCATGTGATATTTTATCTTTTAAATGCACATCTCGAATATGAAGAACAATTGAAAATTATTTTGGTTGTGGGGCTTATTTGAAACAAAATGTCAGAGGAAAGTAATTTTTTCTTACTTTAGGTTTTCATTTTTAAGATAACTTTTGCTCTGTAATAATTAAGTTTTCCATGGGAAAAAAGATAATGGCCATATTTATTTATAGAATTTATTCTTGAACATTAACAAACTGAATGCATGTATTCTTCAAAATAGTTCTAAAATACCTGAAAATTATCACTTACCGATATATAGCTCAAGAGCTAAAATTATAAAACAAGACAGAGAGAAGGTGGAGTGAGAATAGGGCCGTATTTGCTAAGGAGAATCTCACGATCAGTCCGTGAGCCAAATGCAAAAATTCCTCTTTTTACATATACATACCCTGGGTTCCCTTACAGTTTTTGTTATTTTCATGTTTAGATTCCAGGGAAATGTCTGACTCCTACAAGAAAGAGCAAAGAACCTATGAATTAGAATTGTACAATAGTGTGAAATCCGAATTAAATTTTAAGAGGCTTAATTTTTTAAATTGTTTTTACAGTACTCCATTTTAAAATGCTGTATGTGTATATTGATGTATATGTGTGTATTCCTATGCATATTAGTATATATCGTAACATGTACACATAGTGTGCCTGCCACATAGTAAAGATAAAGTGTTTGTTACGTACATGAATATCATCTGTTCTTTAGGTTCTTTCTCAGACCTCTATGTGGAACATAAAATTGACTTATATTTAAGCGTACTTGAACTCATTTTCACATGGACTCCTACAATAACATCCTAAATTTTCTTTCTGCTTCCACTATCCCCCATTATTCTTATAATGTTTTCTTCTCATGGCCAGATTAGTCAACTTGACGCATAACTCAGGTTTTGCCAATTTGCTGCTTAAATCCTTCCCTGACGTCTAACCCCTGAACACCATGTAGAGAAGTCCATACATGCTCTGGCCCCTAGCTTCCTTTTTGAGGTGTGTTTCTGTGTCAGCCAGCAACATCTTGACATGTTGTGCCCCCAGACTAAGTGCAGTGCCAAGCATTGGAGTTTAGCACCTCTAAGTCAGCCCCCCACCCCCGTTTCCAAACGTACCTCAAATAAATGTATAATATAGGTTTATTGTTTAAGTGTGATTTCTGTGCAAATATGCCTTTGAGATGAGTCCCCTACGTGCCTTCAGCCCCGTTGATGTTTGGCTGCCCCATCTTTCCTTTTGACTGCTCTGCCTTCATTTTCCCCATGGCTGGCTCATTCTACCTTCCCATTTTAGGTATCAGGTCCAATGTCACCTCAAATTGGCCTTTTCTACCCACCCAATCTAAAGTACCCCTCCACGCACTCCCTGTCACATTACCTTGTTTTATATTTTCAGAGAGTTTATATTTAATCAAAATTATTTCTATTTATGTTTTTTTATTATCTCTTTAACCTTTCTAGAATATATGATCCATGAAACTAAGGCCCTTGTCTTTCTTACAGTCTACTGTGAATAGACACTAAATATTTGTTAAATAAATGAATCTATGTGAATCACTGTGAGCATTGTTTTTAAAAGACTGCCTTTCCTCTTTCTAATTTACATTCACTGATTGCTAAATCTTTTTTATGCCATTTGGTCAAGACTCTAACTATATTTCCCTGAAATCCATCATGGTCTTGAAGATGTATTCATTTTCCTTGATTAAATTAAGCTCTGGGATTTTTCTTTTTTATTTTAATAACTGTAACAGCACCTTTGGCCTCTGCCAAGAACATTTCCAGCTAAGGATTTTTAAGCCTTAATCTTTACTGAAATTAGATGGTGGCAGTTGCTAAGCTGCCAGCTGTTAACATGTCCCTGCAGTAGGAACACTGCACACAAACCTGAAGCCTGTGGTCTCTAAAAACTAATAAGCAGCACTTACACGTGTGGACGTGGACAAGTGCTGAGCAGGTTGGCGACGGGAAAGGGAATGGGAGAACCTCCCATTGGTTCCCCAGGCCAGATGCAGGTCCCGTGGTGGGAACCCAGCCACTTAAGGTGCTCCCGCAAAGGCGGTGATGCTAAAGCCTGATTTAATGCTGCTGTCCTCAGATTAAAGGCTGCTTACATTCCCCAGTTCTCAACAAATCCATTCTTTATGGAAATTACTAAGAGTGGATTGGGTTAAGGAAATGAAATGTTTATCATTGCTCCGTCTTTCCGCTGAAAGGATTTGCAGTTGCAATAGAGTATATTATAGAAGCTTTGTTCAGTAATATACAAGTAAGCTTATAAATAAAAACAACTAGATCAGAACAGGTCAGACCACCTGTTTCTATACAACTCCCTGGCATGTGGTGATGGGGGAGAGTAGGGTCTACAAGACTACCTCCAACCAGGAGCACAGGGAGCTGGTGACCCCCGGATCCCCAGTTTATCTTTCAGCAGCCTATTGTAAATATTAGTGCCGGCAGATACTCACAGTTCTTTCAGAGTGTAACTTCTCCATATTACCCTTAATCTGGATACTGGTTTAGCAAACCAGGAGCTGCAAAGTATCAACACTATTCAGAAGGATTCGCTTGAATTTACACTATAGGTTCATTTTAGTGTTTGTCTCAGGAATGGGGTTTACCATGACCTTGCAAAGGAGATGAGTGAAAGTGAAAATTTGGGGAGCTATTAGAGGAATCAAAAGAAGCATAAAATGCAGCACTATTTTATGGAGTTAGAATTAGGAGCCAATGCGTCAGAAGGATGATATTATTCAGTTAGTTGCTCTTGGAACCAATGTATTTGAAAGCCAAACTGCACCTTTTTTAGTTGTCTCCTGGGTCAGATTTCCTAATTGTAATGACAGCTTTGCTAGTCACTGGTATCTTGTTACCCTTCCATCTGCACTCTTCGTTAAAAATCCAGGCCGTTACCTATGATGGATTCTGGATCCAAAGCTCGGTGACTTTTGAAATAATAAAATTAACAAAATATTAAAAGAAGTACAATGTAAAACAACTATTTGATACTCT
Organism: Rhinolophus sinicus; assembly: GCF_036562045.2. Classification (NCBI taxonomy): domain Eukaryota; kingdom Metazoa; phylum Chordata; class Mammalia; order Chiroptera; family Rhinolophidae; genus Rhinolophus; species Rhinolophus sinicus. The sequence goes on from NC_133760.1 coordinate 71,708,419, forward strand.
CTCATTTAAATCACTGTGGCTTCAGACAGTAGGTGATTCCTCTAAACCTGCAAATTTTTTTGTTTGGGGGTGTTTTTCTTAGTATCTCTAAAGATCTTGAAATTGGTCCTTACAATTTTATATATCCATCATATTAAGAAATAATTGTATTACGGCTAGCTGGAAATACAATATTTAAAAATAAAGCATAACAGCATCTGGACCTATACTTCAAGTTCTTGTATAAATAAAAAAAGCAACACTGATGTAAGCATTTTATACAACATGTACAAAAAACAAGTAGCCTTTTGACAAGTTATTTTTAAGGCTAGATCTTAAATGGTAAGCAAATTTTTAGCATTTTAGGTGTGTTACATGTATCATGTGTAGATTCTTTAATGCATGACAGCATATGAACATCATTTATGTAAAGAGCTTTAGAGATTAGTCATTTTTTGTTTTAAGACAATGTAAAAATATACATTAAAATATACATTCAAGATGATGTCCATTAGAAATAGAGGGAGTGATATCTAAAACTACGTTTAGAGGCATCTACTCTCTTCCTTAGTTTCTTGTTCATTTATGTGTTCATTCAACAAGTATCTTTGTTGCTTTCAGTTTTATATCCCACGTGTCAGTGAAATCATATGGTTCTCTGATATCTGATATGTGGGATATAAAACTGAAAGCAACAAAGGAACGAGACAAACAAACAAAAACTGATAGACACAGATAATAGTCTAGTGGTTACCAGAGGGTAGGGGGGTTACCAGAGGGTAAGGTAGATGAGAGTAAATGGGGTCAAATATATGGTGATGGAAGGAGAACTGACTCTGGGTGGTGAACACACAATGTGATCTATAGATGATGTATCACAGAATTGTACACTTGAAACCTATGTAAGTTTACTAACCATTGTCACCCCAATAAACTTTTAAAAATAATTAATAGTTGAAAAACAAAAAAAGTACCTTCAACAACATAGTCTCTGTGTTCCTAATGGATAGACACAAATTATGAGAGTGGGGGCAAAGAGGAAGGGAGAGAACCAAATGAGGCTGGGAAAACAGAAGACCAAGCGTGAAAATCAGCGGTCCCCAGATCATTCACAGCATAAAAGCGTGTGTCCAGAAAAACAGTTCAATCCCCCAAATCAGTCACCTTCACTCTGTTACAGCAACAAACTGCATCTCTAACCCAAAATGAAATGACTCTTGGAAGACACAAAGAATAAAGTGAAAAAATGATGGTTCCCTAACAACCGGGTTTGATTTATTGTGGGGCGGGGGGGAGGCATGGAGGGAACCACTGCGTAACCGGCAAGCATTGTGCTCCATACTCTACATCAGTTACCGCTACCTTGTTTCCCCAAAAATAAGACCTAGCCGGACAATCAGTTCTAATGTGTCTTTTTGAGCAAAAAGTAATATAAGACCCAGTATTTATATTATATTATATTATATTATATTATATTATATTATATTATATTATATTATATTATATTATATTATATTATATTATATTTTGACCCAGTCTTACATTATAGTAAATAAGACCGGGTCTTATATTAATTTTTTGCTCCAAAATATGCATTAGAGCTGATTGTCCGGCTAGGTCTTATTTTCAGGGAAACACGGTAATTCTCTCAAAACCTGGTGACATACATTATTGTCTCCATTATAGAAAATCAAACTGAGGTGTGTAAGGGTTAAAGTGATTTGCCCAAGGTCTTGTCAAAGATAAGTTGAAAAGAATAAGGAGAAGTAATTGAGAGGCAAATGAAAATGGGACTTATCCCCCTTCACTTCCAATTGAAATACCTTAGTATGGTTGTCTTCAAAGTCCTTTTCTGGCCACGTTATCATAAATAGACCCCCTTCAATGTCTTTCTCCTTACTCTGCTTTATTTTTCTTCAAAACAACTCATCACCCAAAGTTGTTTTAGGTATCTCTTTATTGCAATTCAGTCTCCATTCTAACTGTGAGATTGATTTTTTTTTTTTTTTCCTGATTCTGATGCTGGGAACATTGCTGTAGCCTCAAGGCCTAGAAAAATTCACTGTAGATGGTCAGTAAATATTTGTTGAATAAATAAATAAGAAATGGGGAGGTGAAATACCCAGGAGAACACAGAGGAAGATATGAACATTGTAAATGCACATGAAACTAAAGTCAGTTATTTACCGTTCCGGCTAGCAAGCAATGAAGAACTCATTTCCAGATCTCTAAAGGACCAAGAAAGGACCAGATATATCTTCCTAAAAGACCAGGTAGGAAGGAAGACTCACATCAGTCTTCAAACTGTTTTGTAATATGTCCCTTAAAATAATTTTGTACAACTATAGATTGTTGTAAACTTTTCATCATCGATACAAATAGTTGCAATGGATGCAGGTTCTAAAATAAAAACAGTAAATCAATTGTGAATATGCCCAATAAAATCTGAATTCTGTTGTGATTTTGTAGGACATAAGTATTATCTTCTTGCTCACTCTATCCTTCTTAATTATCCTGCAATTAAAGAGAAAAGTCTACAAAATCGGACTAAACAAATGTTGAAGTTCTAACCCCCAGTACCTCTGAATGTGACCTTACTTGGAAATAGCGTTGTTAGATATAATTAAGGTGCAGTCATACAGGAGTAGTGTGGGCCCCAATCCAGTATAACTTATAAAAAGAGGGAATTTGGGAACAAACATGGGTTCTGGGAGAACGCTATGTGAGATGAAGGCAGAGGTGGAGATGCTACTTCGACAAGCCTACAAATGCCCAAAATTCCCAGCAAACCAGGGGAAGCGAGGAGAGCAACAAGGAACAGAGATTCTCCCACCCAGTTACTAAAAAGAACCATAGTATTATTTTCATTTTTGTTGTCTTGTTCTTTTCTTTTACTTTTGAACCTCCTTATACATTTTCACCTTAAATGCAATATAGTCCACATGTGTTTTAAGTTTGGCAAAGGTGTGTAATATGAGAAGCACTTAGATGCCCCGAGTGTATGTATAAATTGGAAAGTAGTTTGGCGGTATCTACTAAAGATGCCCTACAAACTAATGATTCTACTCCTTGGTGTAGTTCTTCATTAGCTCTCATTCTTGTGGTAGGATGTGTAACAGGATGTCCACTGTGGAATGGCTTGTAAGGGCAAGTGGAAGATACTCAAGGCCATCCCATGACATTGGGCCAAGGGTGACAATTCAAGTAATGGATTATGTATCAAGATAATTAAACATCATGTTGATTTTTGGGGCCAGGGGGGTGTTGCAGAAGAATGAATATGATTCATTTATATGAAGTTTCTAAAAATGTACCAAAAATATTTGATTTTATTTATCAATTTACCTATGTGATGTTGTGATTTATTA